>NC_057811.1:28776119-28789477 GCF_018294505.1 Triticum aestivum | reverse complement strand
CACCAACCGAGACTAAAGGGGGGCATTGGTCCCGGTTGGTGGCACCAACCGGGACCAAAGGCCTTGCGCTGCCCGCGGCCAAAAGTTTAGTCCCACCTCGCTAGTTGAGAGGGGCTCGTAGTGGTTTATAATCCCCACTGCGGCTGCCCTCTCGAGCTCCTCTCAAATGCAGGCTTACGGGCCTAATGTCACACTGTGCTGTCTGTTGGCCTATTGGGCCTTCTGCGGGCCTGAATCCTGGCCCAGGTTGGGTTTCTAGTCGTATTCAGGCCGTGGTGGCCCAATAGGTGGCAGTTTTTTAAAAAAAAATCCAGTTTTTTGGTTCTGTTTTTTGCATTATTTATTTTCTTTTGTTTTTTGCTTTATTTTTTAATTCTTTTTGCTTTTAGGTCAGCAAAATTATAAACTGTCTGTTAGTGCCATTAGTTTTAGAAAACATATAAACTTTCTATTAGTGCCATTAGTTCTTTATGAAAATTCTTTTTGCTGTGTTTAGTTTTTTTGTTTTCTTTTTTGCTATATTTATTTTGTTTTGTTTCTACTTACAACAAAAAACTTATTTATTTTATTTTATTTTGTTTCTAATTACTTATTTATTTTACTTTATGATAATTCTTTCTGCTATTAAAGTTTATATCAAAAAAAGTTCTTTATGAAAATTCTTTTTGCTTTTAATGATTAAAAATAAAAAAGAGGCACAATGCGCGTTGATTTGCTTCAAGCCTTTCGGAATAGTGTAGACTGCACTGCACATAGCTCGATGCAGTCTACCTTATTCCTCAAGGCTTGAAGCTAAGCAACGTGAGCATTGCGCCTCTTCTTCATCGTCTCTGCAATCAGGGCTTATAAACCGCTCCTAGTGCCTCTCAGCTAGCGAGGTGGGACTAAAAAACTGCTTAGCTAGTAAGAAACTCTAGTACCGGTTCGTGCCACGAACAGGTACTAAAGGTGCTCGTGGGGCCACAGCCTCATTAGTACCGGTTCGTGGCACCAACAGGGACCAAAGGGTGGAATTGGTCCCGGTTCGTGCCACGAACCGGGACCAATGGCCTTGCACAGCGGCGTGGTGGTGAGTTTAGTCCCACTTCGCTAGCTAAGAGAGAGCCGCACCTGTTTATAAGGTGCGGTGCGCCTGAGCTGTCGAGCTCCTCTCTAAAGCAGGCTTACGGGCCTAACCTCTCTGCACTCAGGGCTTATAAAGCATTTCAAATGAACTCTGAAAAGGTTGAAAGTTGGCATGGTATCATCATTTCATCCACATAGCATGTGCAAGAAAGTTGAGAGGGTTACGTCAAAAACTAGATGCACTTCTTGTACAAAACGGGCAATGGTATCATAATCGTCTATTACAAAGTTGGCATGGTATCATCATAATAGTTGCGGGAGAAAGTCTTCACTTTTTCTTCGCTTGTGTCATTTGCTTATTGCGCCGTAACCATGGATAATCTTCATCGTTTATCAGGATGCTTGGGTCAGCCTTGACTTTCAAGGGAGGAATTTCATGAAACTTTTCATAATCTTCAGACATGTCTGTCTTGCCCTCCACTCCCACAATGTCCCTTTTTCCTGAAAGAACTATGTGCCGCTTTGGCTCATCGTATGATGTATTCGCTTCCTTATCTTTTCTTTTCCTCGGTCTGGTAGACATGTCCTTCACATAGATAACCTGTGCCACATCATTGGCTAGGACGAATGGTTCGTCAGTGTACCCAAGATTGTTCAGATCCACTGTTGTCATTCCGTACTATGGGTCTACCTGTACCCCGCCTCCTGACAGATTGACCCATTTGCACTTAAACAAAGGGACCTTAAAATCATGTCCGTAGTCAAGTTCCCATATGTCCATTATGTAACCATAATATGTGTCCTTTCCCCTCTCGGTTGCTGCATCAAAGCGGACACCGCTATTTTGGTTGGTGCTCTTTTGATCTTGGGCGATCGTGTAAAATGTATTCCCATTTATCTCGTATCCTTTGTAAGTCAATACAATCGAAGATGGTCCCCTGGACAACGAGTACAACTCATCACAAACAGTGGTGTCACCTCTGAGACGTGTTTCCAACCAACTACTGAAAGTCCTGATGTGTTCACATGTAATCCAGTCGTCACACTGCTCCGGGTGTTTGGAGCGCAGACTGTTCTTGTGTTCATCGACATACGGGGTCACCAAGGTAGAGTTCTATAGAACTGTGTAGTGTGCTTCAGACCAAGAATATCCGTCCCTGCATATTATTGAGCCCCCCCCCTCCAAGCGTGCCTTTTCCAGTCAGTCTCCCCTCATACCGCGATTTAGGGAGACCTATCTTCTTAAGGCCAGGAATGAAGTCAACACAAAACCCAATGACATCCTCTGTTTGATGGCCCATGGAGATGCTTCCTTCTGGCCTAGCGCGGTTACGGACATATTTCTTTAGGACTCCCATGAACGTCTCAAAGGGGAACATATTGTGTAGAAATACGGGCCCCAGAATGACAATCTCGTCGACTAGATGAACTAGGACGTGCGTCATGATATTGAAGAAGGATGGTGGGAACACCAGCTCGAAACTGACAAGACGTTGCGCCACATCACTCCTTAGCCTTGGTATGATTTCTGGATCGATCACCTTCTGAGAGATTGCATTGAGGAATGCACATAGCTTCACAATGGCTAATCGGACGTTTTCCGGTAGAAGCCCCCTCAATGCAACCGGAAGCAGTTGCGTCATAATCACGTAGCAGTCATGAGACTTCAGGTTCTGGAACTTTTTCTCTGGCATATTTATTATTCCCTTTATATTCGACGAGAAGCCAGTCGGGACCTTCATACTGAGCAGTCATTCAAAGAAGATTTCTTTCTCTTCTTTCGTAAGAGCGTAGCTGGCAGGACCTTCATACTGCTTCGGAGGCATGCCGTCTTTTTCGTGCAAACGTTGCAGGCCCTCCCGTGCCTCAGGTGTATCTTTTGTCTTCCCATACACGCCCAAGAAGCCTAGCAGGTTCACGCAAAGGTTCTTCATCACGTGCATCACGTCGATTGAAGAGCGGACCTCTAGCTCTTTCCAGTAGGGTAGGTCCCAAAATATAGATTTCTTCTTCCACATGGGTGTGTGTCCCTCAGCGTCATTCGGAACAGCTAGTCCGCCGGGACCCTTTCCAAAGATTACGTGTAAATCATTGACAATAGCAAGTACGTGATCACCGGTACGCATGGTGGGCTTCTTCCGGTGATCTGCCTCGCCTTTGAAATGCTTGCCTTTCTTTCGACATTGATGGTTGGTCGGAAGAAATCGACGATGGCCCAGGTACACATTCTTCCTGCTTTTGTCCAGGTATATACTTTCAGTGTCATCTAAACAGTGCATGCATGCGTGGTATCCCTTGTTTGTCTGTCCTGAAAGGTTACTGAGAGCGGGCCAATCGTTGATGGTTACAAACAGCAACGCGTGCAGGTTAAATTCCTCCTGTTTGTGCTCATCCCACGTACGTACACCGTTTCCATTCCACAGCTGTAAAAGTTCTTCAACTAATGGCCTTAGGTACACATCAATGTCGTTGCCGGGTTGCTTAGGGCCTTGGATGAGAACTGGCATCATAATGAACTTCCGCTTCATGCACATCCAAGGAGGAAGGTTATATGTACATAGAGTCACGGGCCAGGTGCTGTGATTGCTGCTCTACTCCCCGAAAGGATTAATGCCATCCGTGCTTAAACCAAACCATACGTTCCTTGGGTCAGCTGCAAACTCATCCCAGTACTTTCTCTCGATTTTTCTCCACTGCGACCCGTCAGCGGGTGCTCTCAACTTCCCGTCTTTCTTACGGTCCTCACTGTGCCATCGCATCAACTTGGCATGCTCTTCGTTTCTGAACAGACGTTTCAACCGTGGTATTATAGGAGCATACCACATCACCTTCGCAGGAACCCTCTTCCTGGGGGGCTCGCTGTCAACATCACCAGGGTCATCTCGTCTGATCTTATACCGCAATGCACCGCATACCGGGCATGCGTTCAGATCCTTGTACGCACTGCGGTAGAGGATGCAGTCATTAGGGCATGCATGTATCTTTTGCACCTCCAATCCTAGAGGGCATACGACCTTCTTTGCTGCGTATGTACTGTCGGGCAATTCGTTATCCTTTGGAAGCTTCTTCTTCAATATTTTCAATAGCTTCTCAAATCCTTTGTCAGGCACAGCATTCTCTGCCTTCCACTGCAGCAATTCCAGTACGGTACCGAGCTTTGTGTTGCCATCTTCGCAATTGGGGTACAACCCTTTTTTGTGATCCTCTAACATGCGATCGAACTTCAACTTCTCCTTTTGACTTTCGCATTGCGTCCTTGCATCGACTATGACCCGGCGGAGATCATCATCATCGGGCACTGGTTCCTCTTGATCTTCAGCAGCTTCCCCCCTTGCAGCATCATTGGGCACATCGTCTGGTTCCTCTTGATCTTCAGCAGCTTCCCCCGTTGCAACATCACCGTATTCAGGGGGCACATAGTTGTCATCGTCCTCTTCTTCTTCGCCGTCTTCCATCATAACCCCCATTTCTCCATGCCTCGTCCAAACATTATAGTGTGGCATGAAACCCTTGTAAAGCAGGTGGGCTTGAAGGATTTTCCGGTCAGAGTAAGACTTCGTATTCCCACATATAGGGCATGGACAACACATAAAACCATTCTGCTTGTTTGCCTCAGCCACTTCGAGAAAATCATGCACGCCCTTAATGTACTCGGAGGTGTGTCTGTCACCGTACATCCATTGCCGGTTCATCTGCGTGCATTATATATAATTAAGTGTGTCAAAAACCATTACAGAACATCATGAATAGATAATTAAGTGACCAAATTAATAGAAGTTCATCATCACATTAGAACCAAAGTACATACATAGTTCTCATCTAACAACATATATATAGCTCTCCAGAGCATCTAATTAATTAAACCATACATTGAAACTATGTAAAACATTTCAATGCGAAAACAAATGCGATCATAATCGCAACCAAGGTAACAATTGATCCAACGGCATAGTGATACCAAGCCTCGGTATGAATGGCATATTTTCTAATCTTTCTAATCTTCAAGCGCATTGCATCCATCTTGATCTTGTGATCATCGACGACATCCGTAGCATGCAACTCCAATCACTACAGGAAACAGCTACTTTGCCGTCTGCCATGGCGGACGGCAAAGGCTCGAAAGGCGGACGGCAAAGACCTTTGCCATCAGCCGCGGACGGCAAAAGGCTCCGGCAAAGAAGGCTACGGTAAACAGCTGCTTTGCCGTCTGCTTCCTGGCGGCGGACGGCAAAGGCTCTTTGCCGTCCGCGGCGGACGGCAAAGAGGGCGGACGGCAATAATTGCGCTGTCAGTCCGTTAAGTGGCTAACGGCAGACCTTTGCCGTCCGCCGCAGACGGCAAAGAGCCTTTGTTCTTTGCCGTCCACCTTATGATGTCATGTACACGTCACTAGATGGCAGGTTCTTTGCCGTCTGCCACTGATGGCAAAGTGCAGGTTCTTTGCCGTCTGCCACGGACGGCAAAGTCTTTGCCGTCTGCCACTGTAGGCAAACTGACCAAATGGGTCAGCTCCCAGGAAGCACAGTTGGCTGCCACGTGGCTTCTTTGCCGTCCGCGGCAGACGGCAAAGGCTCTTTGCCGTCGGTGGCAGACGGCAAAGAGCCTGGATATTGTCTGTTTTTTCTGTTTTTTATTAAATCCCACAATTTGCAGCACATATCACATATATAAGTTTCATATCCAGCACATATCCAACACATATCTAGCACATATCACATATCACATATCCATCACATATCACATATCACATATCCAGCACATATCACATATCACATCAGTTTCATCCATACACATTGTTCATACATAAGGAAGTTCCATCCATACACATTGTTCCATCCATATATATATTACAATGCAAAGTGTCATGAAGATAGCAAGCTAGATACAATGCAAAGTTTCATCAAAGGCACTCCATCATAGCAAGCTAGCTTCCATCAAGTGAATGAAATCTGCAAAATGGTAAATAAGAAAGTTAGAAATAGGTGACTAGAACAAGAAGAAGACTAGAACAAGAAGTATATGTCATTTATGAGCTAACTTAGGTGAAATGGATCATATATGAGCTAACTAAGTTGAAATGGGTTGTTTATGAGCTAACTTAGTTGAAATGGATCATTTATGAGCTAACTTAGTTGAAATGGGTCGTTTATGAGCTAACTAAGGTGAAGGGCATCGTTTTTGAGCTAAGTAAGGTGAAATGGGTCATTTTGGAGCTAACCTAGTTGAAATGGATCGTTTTTTAGCTAACTTAGTTGAAATGGATCGTTTTTGAGGTAACTAAGGTGAAATGGATCTTTTTTAGCTCACTTAGGTCAAATGGATCGTTTTTGAGCTAACTTAGTTGAAATGGATCGTTTTTGAGCTAACTTTGTTGAAATGGATCATTTTTGAGCTAATTTAGTTGAAATGGATCGTTTTTGAGCTAACTTAGGTGAAATGGATCATTTATGAGCTAATTTAGTTGAAATGGATCTTTTTGAGCTAACTTAGGTGAAATGGGTCATTTATGAGCTAACCTAGGTGAAATGGGTCGTTTATGAGCTAACCTAGGTGAAATGGGTCGTTTATGAGCTAACCTAGGTGAAATGGGTCGTTTATGAGTTAACCTAGGTGAAATGGGTCGTTTATGAGCTAATTATGCAATTTTTGACATAAGTAAGCTAAGTACATATCGTTTTAGAGCTAACTTAGGTAAAATGGATGGTTTATGAGGTCAGTAAGCTTATTAAGTCATTTTGGAGGAAAAGAAGCTAACTCTAGGTCATTATGGTAAGCATATTGGAGGAAATAAAGCTAAGTATAGGTCTTTATGCATTTGTTAAGCAAAACACTAGAGAAACTTACCGTGATCAGGGAGGTGTAGGAGCGGGCTGGCTAGTGCCGGTAGCTGGAGAAGGATCATGCGATGCGTTTCTGGAGTTAAGCTGCACCAAAGATCATTTCCAATGTCTCGTTAGCATTATGACACTCAAATGTTAAGACTAGCAAGTAATGTCCATTCAAATTAAACTCACCGTGGTCCCAGGAGCAATCACTGGCATCGGCGGAGCGGTCTGACCGGTCTTCTCGCACACAGACTGCACATTTGGTTTTGACGACTCAGTCATACTAGTTAGTAATGAGACAAACACTACATGAATGTTTTGGCTAATCTGCAGAAGAAACTTACCACAAGGAGCTCGTACATGGCCCTTGCCTGCATGTCATTCCGTGCCCTCTCCTCCTCCATCATCTGTGTCGTCCTCTCCTCCAACTCCCGCTGCCTCTCCGCCGCCTCCGCCAGAAGTTTCTCCGTTCTATCTCTCTCACTCTGTATAGCAGCCTGCAACACCACTCACATGACCATTTGTAATCATTGATGGAAGCGCACACAATGTAATGGAGAAAGATAGCTGAGTACGTATCACTAACCTTGATGGCGAGTTGCACTGGCCGTTCACGAGGCCTTATCTCAGGAGCGGAGCTCGACTGGCGCGCCTTGATCTCTGGGAGAGTGCTAGGACAACGGATAAGTCCATCTCCAATGGCTATGGAGCCATGGGACCTCCCGCCACCAGATATCATCACCAGCTCTGGATCAATGGGACCCTGGCTCGGGTTAAAGTCCTCCCCTTTCCTCGCCTTCCCCTCATCTCTATATCTCACGAGCTTGTTGTGGGAGGAGATGTTGGTGAAGTTGTTTGCATCATCGAGGTCAGACTGAGAGAAAGACTTGACTTTCTTGTAAGAGCCAGTGTGGGCCATGGCATACAGGTCGTACACCTCTGGCACCTTATCCGCCTTATTGTGGCGTGCCTGAAAGAGAGAAACAATGAAAATTAGTAACTAAAGGGCTCAAGCTAGCATGATGAATGAATTGCATGAATCATGAAGCAAACCACATACCCAGTTGCGCCCGAACTGATATAAGTTGGAGCTGCCTTGATGGTGTGGCACACCTTCCATTTGGGCACGTTTGTCCTTGGCCTGGTTGTGGAGGGCTAGCCATTCTTGTGAGCACCACTCATCGACCAACACCTCCCAACAATCCATCCGATCCGCACACCATCTCGGAGGCGCCTAAGTTAGCAAATAGAAACTTGAGCGCTACGGCTAAGAATTACTAAATGAAGGAACTTAAGTAGAAGGCCTTAAGAATTACCTTCATGTACTGCTCCTTACTCAGGAACTTATCGCGGCACGCCGGCTTGGTCTTCTTGATACCATGCAAGGCGTAGTAGTCTCGAACAGCCTGCACCCGAGCCTCGTGCCGTAAGTTCTGGAGTAGGCGCTTGCAGACGTTCTGGATAACATTTGCGCAGTCCTCCTCGTATCCCTCCTCACACCTGTAGAATGTCTGCAATCAAATGAGACAATATTGATTAGTACAATTAATAACTAGCTAGTTGAAGATTTTGAAATGTGTAAAGGAGAAATTACCCAGAACGTCCTGATCACCATGTCTGCCCTCGTGTCGCACACGACACCGTCGATAATGACATCCGGCGGGGCCGGGGCAGCCACGTAGTGCTCCCAGCTCAACCCAAGCTCTGGAAGCCGACCCTCACCAGGCAACGTGACAAACCCCGGGAAGTTTTGCCGGCAAAGAACTCCAAGGACGGAGTTGGGCCGGCGGACACTATGATGGTGGTCCCAACCCCTGCAGCATGACAAGGCCAACGCATTAGTTATTTGAAGAAACGTGAATGCAGAAGGTACAAAAATATTAAATGCACTTACGTACCTCTCCCCATCAGGGAAGATCAACCACCTCTGCTCGCGAGTTGCCGGCACGGACGGGAGCCGTGTAGCACCACGCTGGTAGACGGTGCCACCCTCCTCCTCAAGATCAGTCGGCTCCCCGCCATCATCAGCATGGCCACTCGGCTCCTCGGGCTGATCCGGCCAGGTACCCCATCCGGACGTGTGCTCCTCCGGGGTCTCGTGGGCCGAACTCTCGTGGGCCGAAGGCCAGTCGACCCGAGGCTCGTGGGCCCAAGACCCGTGGACCGGAGGCTCGTGGACCGGAGTCCGTGTAGCCTCCTCCTCGGACGAGTCCACCCTAGCAGTCACGTGCTCGGGTGAAACAGCTGGGGGTGGCGGCGAGGAAGGCTCCCTAGCAGTCACCCTACCTCCTCTCCCGCGACCACGTGCCCCACCTCCTCTCTTCCTACCTCGTCCCCTGCTGGGCACCGCGGTGGACGAAGAAGGGCCCGGCGGTGTGGACATACTGTCCAGCAACGCTCGGCGAAGAGGTACGTCTGGAATCGAGGACCTCAGACCACGCGCCGAGGAAGAAGGGGCCTTGGCGCGCTCCCGACCAGCGCCCACCATCTTTCAACACCTGCCATGACAAACAGTAAACGAAATTAGTACAACATAAAAAAAAACCGACATGAATAATAATATGTGTATCACTTAAGTGTATCATCATCAAGTACAACATTAAAAAATTTAATACCTGACACTACTAATAATCTCGATCAGTATCATCAATAAATGCATAATCATCATCATCACTATAATCAATGACGGGCTCATAGGGTTCAGTGGCATCAACATATGCAAGGCCACCTTGACGTAATCGGTCAAGCAATGACAGGTCATCCGCAGCAGTAACCTCTTCTTGTTCCGGCTCTTCTTGTTCCTCCTCTGGGGTGATGTCGGATTCACTGTCAGTGTCTACTTCAATGTTTTGGGGTGAAGTATAGCGGTTCTTGAAACGCTTTTTGGAAAGACGTGTCTCTTGGAAGAATTCTCCTTCATATGTGTCTGGGTTAATGTGAGGTTCATAATCCTCTTCCTTTGGGGGAGATAGTCTAGCACGTGGCGGCACTTCATAAACGACTTCCCAACCTTTCAGATTTGGATTAGTTTGGCAGGCCCACGGTAGATAGAATACTTGGGTCGCCTGTTGAGCCGTAATATAGACATCAGGAACATCTAAATGGGTGCTTTGGTTGATTTCAACTAGCCCTATATGTTCATGAGTTCTTCTAGTCTCCTTCGGCTGAAACCAATAACATTTGAAGACTACGACATTCGGTGGGTTTTCACCATAGAATAGAAGTTCATAAATTGCTTCAACTCTCCCATAATACTCGGTACCTCCTTCGCCGATAGCAGATACACAACAATTTGTAGACTTTCGGCCGGCCATAGATAGCTCTTTGCCATAGGTACGAAAGCGATACCCGTTGATGTCGTATTTGTCAAATGAACGGACCTTATAGTCAAAACCATTAGCGACTTGTCTCAATTCGGCGTCCATAGACTCTGAATTAGCCTACAAGTTTAATATGAAAGGATTGTTGCATTACACACAAATTAGCGAATGAAACCGGGATAGCCGCCTACAAATTAGCCTACAAGTCTAATAGAAATTACCGTTTGTTTGAACCAAGAGATGAAACCGGGATAGCCGCCACCTTGCTTTGCGAGAAGCTCATACTCTTCGACAGAATCCTTTTGGATCACCGCTCCATACGAGAATAAGGCGACGTATCGACTGTATGAAATATCCAGGAATAAGAGCAGTTCAAAGGAAATAGAAGTTGCGAAACTATGTACCGAGAACTTACTCGATGTACGGCCGCACTTCTATCAGGTTGTTGAAGATATACAACGAAATGGTCCGCCATTGTTTGTTATCCAAAGATACTGGATTTGAAACACTGGCTGGTGCGAGATTCCCTTTGAATAGGCTGAGGTTGGATCCACCCTTTTTAGGGTCGTCAGCATTGTACCGAGGCTTCGGATTATGCAAATGGCGATTTTTGGCTTCGTAGTGTGCTGTCACGAAGTTTGCCGCCTCCTCAGTGATGAATGCCTCAGCCATCGATGCTTCAATTCTACGTTTATTTTTACATTTTTGTCGAAGCGTCTTCTGCATCCTCTCAGTTGGGTAGCACCAACGATTTTGCACGGACCCCCCCAATCTTGCCTCGGTCGGGAGATGCAAAATCAAATATTGCATTGGATTAAAGAAGCCCGGTGGAAAGATCTTCTCTAACTTGCAGATCAACTCCGGCGCCAACTCTTCCATTTCTTCTAGCACGCTAGGCGATAGTTCTTTCGCACAAAGAACACGGAAGAAATAGCTGAGTTCTGCCAGTACTAGCCATTCATCCTCAGGGATGAAGCCACGCAACATCACCGGCATTACCCGCTCAATCCATATGTGCCAATCATGACTCTTGAGACCAAATATCTTCAATTTATCAAGACTGGCTCCCCTCTGTAGATTCGCTGCATACCCATCGGGGAACATCAACTGCATTTTCACCCACAAGATAATTTCCCTCATAGCCGGCCTTCCAAGATTGAACCATGCCTTTGGCTTCGTCCAGTTCTGCTTTCCTTTCGGTTCTTTCATGTTTTGTAACGGCCTATCACATAGCGCCTCCAGATCGACTCTAGCCTTAGTATTATCCTTTGACTTCCCATCTATGCCGAACAATGTACCAAAAAGTGCCTCGGCGATATTCTTCTCAGTGTGCATCACGTCGATGTTGTGTGGGCAAAGGAGGTCTTTGAAGTAAGGCAGATCCCATAAGCATGTTTTGTGAGTCTAGGCGTGCTTAGAATTATACCCCTTGAAGTACCCTGGACGCTCGGGATCTGGCTCGAGAGCGTTTAACTGATCCAGGGTCTGTTGGCCTGTCAATGCATGTGGTGCAGAGTTTTTGACAACTCTACCTCTGATGAAGTTCTTCTTGTCTTTCCTGAACTTATGGCGAGGATTCAGGAACTCTCTATGCATGTCGAAGCAAGAAAACTTGCGACCGGCCTGAAGCCAACGAAACTCAAGAGCTCCCTTGCATGTGGGGCACGGGAACCTTCCATGCACACACCAGCCAACGAATAGCGCATACGCCGGCAAGTCATGCGTCGAGTACATGTACCAGACACGCATTATGAAGTTCCGTTTGCTATAGTCATCGTATGTCTTGAACCCATTATCCCAGGCTTCTTGCAATTCGTCCTTAAGCGGTTGCATGTACACATTCATATTTTTCCCCGGATAGTTGGGCCCTGGAATTATCAACGTCAGGAAAATGTTCTTTCTTTGCATAATCTGTCCGGGGGGGAGATTGAGTGGAAAGACAAATACGGGCCAACAACTGTATTGGGCTGCCGTCATACCAAACACACTGAACCCATCCGTGTTGATGCCGACTCGAGGATGCCTCGGATCTGCCGCTTTGTCACCATGTAATTCATCAAACTTTTTCCACGCAACACCATCAGATGTGTGTACAATCATCAGATTCCCATCTGCATCTAGTTCGGTTCCTTTGCCCGTTTTGTGCCATGTCATCTGTCTGGCCGTCTCTTCGACCATGAAAAGACGTTGAAGTCTTGGTACGATTGGCATATACCGAAGAACACTAACGGGGATTTTGGTCTGTGTCTTCTCACCCATACCGTTGTCTACCACAACATACCTGGAAGACTTGCAAATGGGACAACAGTTCAAGTCCGCATAGTCAAGCCTAAACAAGACACATCCTTTCTCACAGGCATGTATCTTATCATAGGGCATCTTCAGTGCACGGAGGATTTTGTCCGACTGGTACAGGTTTGCAGGCATTACATGGCCTTTGGGTAGAAAGCGTCCAAATACTGTCATCATTGCATCGTAGCATTCTCTGCCCAAGTTGAACTGAGCCTTCAGAGCCATTACTTGTGAGATGGCATCCAACTGACAAAGCTCAGTGTGCTCATGGAGCGGACGTTTTGAAGACTCCAACATTTCATTGAAGGCCTTTGCAGATTCCTCCATCTCCTCGTCCGAATCCTGAGCATCATCAAAGTCTTGCACCATGTTTTCCATACCGGTACCATGCTCGTCGGTGCGACGAAGATCCACCTCAGCTCGGTCACGTTGGGCAGACTCACCATGAAATGTCCACACCGTATAATCGGGCGTAAAACCACTCTTCTGCAGGTGTTTGCCCATTTCAGCCTCTGTCCTCTTTTCCCAATTGCCGCACCGTAAACAGGGGCACCAGGTTTTCCTCTGGCCATTTGCAAATGCGGCTCGCACAAACCCCTTGGTTTTTGTGAACCATTCAGTGCTCCATTTGTTCTGACCAGTGTGACCGGTGTACATCCACGCACGATCACTCATCTTGACTTTCAGAGCTACTAGACACACAACAAATATATATATATAATTCACCATGTATGTATTCATCAGTTGATCTACTTTGTCAATTTTATTACGTCCATGCAACCTACACTCTAATAGGTAATGATAGGTCCTAATCCCACCCGAGTATGTTTAGATTGGGTTCATTTTCCCATGCTAT
>NC_057811.1:28611480-28774131 GCF_018294505.1 Triticum aestivum | reverse complement strand
CGGGGGCGACGGGGCGGCGGCGCGCGGCGGGCGGCGGCGGCGGCGGCGGGGTGGGAGGAGAAGGGCGAGGCGAGGACGAAGTGAGTAACGGGCGGGGGGTACCTGCCGTTAGGCAAGTGCCCTCTTTGCCGTCCGCCAGCCTTTGCCGTCCGCCTTTCTGCCTCTTTGCCGTCCGCTAGCGGACGGCAAAGAGGTGGGCCGTTAGGATTTTTTCAAACGAGCGGGGGGTGGGGCCACCACACTCTTTGCCGTCCGCCAGCGGACGGCAAAGATTATTTGCCGTCCGCTGGCAGACGGCAAAGACCAGGCAGATGGCAAAGAGTGTGTTTGCCGTCAGCCTTTTCTTTGCCGTCTGTTTATGTGTAGCTGATGGCAAAGAGCATCTTTGCCGTCAGCTAGCAGACGGCAAAGATCTGGCAGATGGCAAATTAGCTGATTCCAGTAGTGAATATCATCTTCTCCTCCTCAATTTTTTTTATTTCTTCCTTCAAGTAATTGTTTTCTTCTTCAACTAAATTTAACCTCTCGACAATAGGGTCGGTTAGAATTTCCGGTTCAACCACCTCCTAGATAAATAAAATCTATGTCACGCTGGTTGGTATATTTGTCATAAACAATAAATGAATCAAATAGTTATAAAAAGATAATATATACCACATCCGAATCATAGACAGGACGAGGGCCGACGGGGGCGGATACCAAAACCATCGCACTATGTAATAAGAAGGAATAAAATAGTAAGAAAATTAGACAAGTATCTATCTAAAGTAAGAATTTTTTTCTTTCAAAAAGAAGATAAGAACAAGAGGCTCACCACGGTGGTGCCGGCGACGAGATCGGCGCAGGCGGTCGACGGCGGTGAAGACGGGAATGGGACCTGACGGGCCGCTAAACCTAGACAAATCTCGAGGAAAATGGAGCTTTGAGGTCGAGCTTCGAGAGGACAAAGCTTAACTAGTGTGGCTCGGGCATTTCATCGAACACCTCATGTGCATAGGAGGTGAGCTAGAGCACCACAAAGCCCTCCCCTCGCCGGCCAGAGAAAAACAGAGCACTGGAGTGCTCTGCTCGCGGGCGAGGGGTATATATAGGCACCTCATTGGTCCCGGTTCGCGGCATGAACCGGTACTAAATCCGGGCCTTCTGTCCCGGTTCATGCCAAGAACCGGGACAAATGGTTGTGGGCCAGGAGCGAGGTACATTAGTCCCGGTTCGTGGCTCGAACCGGGACAAATGGTTCCATACGAACCGGGACCAATGCCCACGAGGCCCCGGCCGGCCCCCTGGGCTCACGAACTGGGACGAATGCCCCCATGGTCCCGGTTCGTGACTGAACCGGGGCTAATGAGAAAACTGCCCTGTGACCTAAGCCCTGTTTTCTACTAGTGAAAGCCCCAAACATCAAATGGTTCAATAACAAGTGAATAATTCATAGGCATTTCTTGACGTCTACTAATATTACCAATTCTTTGACATTCATCACAAGACAAGACAAACTTACGGGCATCCTTGAAGAGAGTAGGCCAATAAAAACCGGATTGCAATACCTTATGTGCAGTTCTGTCTCCAGTGTGGTGTCCTCCATAAGCCTCGGAGTGACACTTGTGTAGGATCTGTTCCTGTTCATGCTCAGGTACACAACATCTAATAACAACATCTACTCCTTCTTTATAAAGATGTGGGTCATCCCAAAAGTAATGTCTCAAATCATAGAAAAACTTTTTCTTTTGCTGGTATGTGAAACTAGGTGGTATGAATTTAGCAACGATGTAATTAGCATAATCAGCATACCATGGAGCAGTACGAGAGGCATTTATGACATTTAATTGTTCATCAGGAAAGCTATCATCAATAGGTAGTGAGTCATCAAGAACATTTTCTAACCTAGACAAGTTGTCTGCAACGGGGTTCTCAGCTCCCTTTCTATCAATAATATGCAAATCAAATTCTTGTAACAAGAGAACCCATCTAATAAGTCTAGGTTTAGCATCTTTCTTTTCCATAAGATATTTAATAGCAGCATGATCAGTGTGAATAGTTACTTTAGAATCAACAATATAAGGTCTGAACTTATCACAAGCAAATACAACTGCTAAGAATTCCTTTTCAGTAGTAGCATAATTTCTTTGAGCATTGTCTAGAGTTTTGCTAGCATATTGGATAACATTTAATTTCTTATCAACTCTTTGCCCTAGAACAACACCTACAGCATAATCACTAGCATCACACATAATTTCAAAGGGTAAATTCCAATCAGGTGGCTGAACAATAGGTGCAGAGATCAATGCTTTCTTAAGTATTTCAAATGCTTCTACACAATCATCATCAAAGACAAATGGTATATCTTTTTGTAATAAATTAGTCAGAGGCCGAGAAATTTTTGAGAAGTCCTTAATGAACCTCCTATAAAAACTGGCATGACCAAGGAAACTTCTTATACCTTTGATGTCCTTGGGACATGGCATCTTTTCAATAGCATCAACCTTGGCTTTATCAACTTCAATACCTCTTTCAGAAACTTTATGCCCCAAGACAATATCTTCATTAACCATAAAGTGGCACTTTTCCCAATTCAAGACAAGATTAGTTTCTTCACATCTCTGCAAAACTCGATCAAGGTTGCTCAAGCAATCGTCAAAAGAGGATCCATAAACGGAGAAATCATCCATGAAAACCTCACAAATCTTTTCACAAAAGTCAGAGAATATAGCCATCATGCATCTTTGAAAGGTAGCATAGGTCTATAAGCAAAAGTACTGAAAGGACAAGTGAAAGTGATCTTTGATTGATCATCGGCTGACACAGGTATTTGAGAGAAACCATAATAACCATCTAGAAAGCAAAAATGTGTATGGTTGGATAATCTTTGTAGCATTTGATCAATAAAAGGTAAGGGGTAATGATCTTTTTTAGTAGCTTTATTTAATTTGCGGAAATCGATTACCATCCTATAACCTGTAATAATTCTTTGCGGAATCAATTCATCTTTATCATTAGGAACGACGGTAATACCTCCCTTCTTAGGGACACAATGGACATGACTTACCCACTGACTATCAGCAACGGGATAAATTATACCTGCCTCAAGGAGCTTTAGTATTTCCTTTCTTACCACTTCTTTCATCTTAGGATTCAGCCCTCGTTGGTGATCACGAACTGGTTTGGCATCTTTCTCCAAATTTATTTTGTGTTGGCATAGAGTGGGATTAATACCCTTAAGATCATCAAGAGTATATCCAATAGCAGCATGGTGCTTCTTCAGAGTTTTCAATAATCTCTCTTCTTCATGCTCTAAAAGGTTACCACTAATAATAACATGATATATCTTCTTTTCATCAAGATAAGCATATTTAAGAGTATCAGGCAATGGTTTAAGCTCAAACACGGGATCACCCTTAGTTGGAGGAGGATCCCCTAGGATTTCAACAGGCAAATTGTGTTTCAGGATAGGTTCCTGTTTAAAGAATACTTCATCTATTTCCCTTCTTTCATTCATAAACATATCATTTTCATGGTCTAGGAAATATTGTTCTAAAGGATCACTTGGAGGTACGGCAATAGTAGCAAGACCAATAATTTCATCCTTACTAGGCAATTCCTCTTCACGGTGTTGTCTACGAAATTTAGAGAAATTAAACTCATGAGACATATCACCCAAACCAATAGTAACAACATCCTTTTCGCAGTCTATCTTAGCATTAACAGTGTTCAAGAAGGGTCTACCAAAAATAATGGGACAAAAGCTATCTTGTGGGGAACCAAGAACAAGAAAATCAGCAGGATATTTAGTTTTCCCACACAAGACTTCAACATCTCTTACAATTCCCATGGGTGAAATAGTATCTCTATTGGCAAGTTTAATTGTGACATCAATATCTTCTAACTCAGTAGGTGCAATATCATGCATAATTTCTTTGTATAAGTCAATAGGTATTGCACTAGGACTAGCACCCATGTCACATAAGCCATGATAACGATGATCTCCTATTTTAACAGAAATAACAGGCATGCCTACCACAGGTCTATGTTTATCTTTAGCACAAGGTTTAGCAATTCTAGCAGTTTCATCACGAAAATGAATAACATGCCCATCAATATTATCAGACAAGAGATCTTTAACAATAGCAATATTAGGTTCAACTTTAACTTGCTCAGGAGGTGCATAGGTTCTAATACTGCTTTTACGAACCACAGTTGAAGCTTTAGCATGATCCTTTATTCTAACAGGGAAAGGTGGTTTTTCAACATAAGCAGTAGGAACAATAGGATCATTATAAGTGATAGTCTTTTCTTCAACTTTAATAGGTGCAGCTACTTTTACTTCTATGGGAGGATGATATTTAAACCACTTCTCCCTAGGGAGATCAACGTGAGCAGCAAAAGATTCACAAAAGGAAGCTAATATCTCAGAGTCAAGTCCATATTTAGTGCTAAATTTACGGAAAACATCGGTATCCATAAAAGATTTAACACAATCAAACTTAGGTGTCATACCTGACTCCTTACCTTCGTCGAGATCCCAATCTTCAGAGTTACATTTAATTCTTTCCAATAAATTCCATTTGAATTCAATAGTCTTCATCATAAAAGAGCCAGCACAGGAAGTATCGAGCATGGTGCGATTGTTATCAGAAAGCCGAGCATAAAAACTTTGAATAATTATTTCTCTTGGGAGCTCATGATTGGGGCATGAATATAACATTGATTTAAGCCTCCCCCAAGCTTGAGCGATGCTTTCTCCTTCGCGAGGCAAAAATTATATATATAATTGCGATCACGATGAACAAGATGCATAGGATAAAACTTCTGATGAAATTCCAATTTCAATCGTTTGTAGTTCCATGACCCCGTATCATCATATAGCCTATACCATGTCAATGCATCTCCCTTCAAAGATAAAGGGAATACCTTCTTCTTAATAACATCATTGGGTATACCTGCAAGCTTAAATAATCCACAAACTTCATCCACATAGATTAGGTGCTCATCAGGATGCATTGTTCCATCTCCTACAAAAGGATTAGCTAGCAGTTTTTCTAACATACCCGAAGGTATTTCAAAGTAGACATTTTCATCTTCAGTAGGTTCAGTAGGTTGAGGAGCACCCCTTTGCTCTACAGGTCGGGGTGAAGATACCCCGAACAAGCCCCTCAGAGGATTACTTTCCATAGTGACAAGTGACAGTAAATTTCAGCACACTATATAAATTTTTCCTTACCAAATTCCACCTAACAAAGGCGCTTCACTCCCCGGCAACGGCGCCAGAAATGAGTCTTCCTAACCCACAAGTATAGGGGATCTATCGTAGTCCTTTCGATAAGTAAGAGTGTCGAACCCAACGAGGAGCAGAAGGAAATGATAAGCGGTTTTCAGCAAGGTATTCTCTGCAAGCACTGAAATTATAGGTAACAGATAGTTTTGTGATAGGATAATTTGTAATGAGCAACAAATAAAAAAAGTAAATAAAGTGCAGCAAGGTGCCCCAATCGTTTTTGTAGCAAAGGACAATCCTGGACAAACTCTTATAAAGAGAAAAGCGCTCCCGAGGACACATGGGAATTATCGTCAAGCTAGTTTTCATCACGTTCATATGATTCGCGTTCGGTACTTTGATAATTTGATATGTGGGTGGACCGGTGCTTGGGTGCTGCCCTTACTTGGACAAGCATCCCACTTATGATTAACCTCTATTGCAAGCATCCGCAACTACAACAAAAGTATTAAGGTAAACCTAACCATAGCATGAAACATATGGATCCAAATCAGCCCCTTACGAAGCAACGCATAAACTAGGGTTGAAGCTTCTGTCACTCTAGCAACCCATCATCTACTTATTACTTCCCAATGCCTTCCTCTAGGCCCAAATAATGGTGAAGTGTTATGTAGTCGACGTTCACATAACACCACTAGAGGATAGAGAACATACATCTCATCAAAATATCGAACGAATACCAAATTCACATGATTACTAATAGCAAGACTTCTCCCATGTCCTCAGGAACAAACGTAACTACTCACAAAGAATATTCATGTTCATAATCAGAGGAGTATTAATATGCATATAGGATCTGAACATATGATCTTCCACCAAATAAACCAACTACCATCAACTACAAGGAGTAATCAACACTACTAGCAACCTACAGGTACCAATCCCAGACTTAGAGACAAGAATTGGATACAAGAGATGAACTAGGGTTTGAGATGAGATGGTGCTGGTGAAGATGTTGATGGAGATTGCCCTCTCCCGATGAGAGGAGCGTTGGTGATCACGATGGCGATGATTTCCCCCTCCCGGAGGGAAGTTTCCCCGGCAGAACAGCTCTGCCGGAGCCCTAGATTGGTTCCGCCAAGGTTCCGCCTCGTGGCGACGGAGTCTCATCCCGAAAGCTTGCCTATGATTTTTCTTCGGACGAAAGACTTCATATAGCAGAAGATGGGCACCGGAGGGCCAACAGGGGGCCCACGAGGCAGGGGGCGCGCCCAGGGGGTAGGGCGTGCCCCCCATCCTCGTGGACAGGTGGAGGCCCCCCTGACGTATTTCTTCCGCTCAGTATTTTTTATTATTTCCGAAAATAACTTTCGTGGAGTTTCAGGACTTTTGGAGTTGTGCAGAATAGGTCTCTAATATTTGCTCCTTTTCTAGCCCAGAATTCCAGCTGTCGGCATTCTCCCTCCTTATGTAAACCTTGTAAAATAAGAGAGAATAGGCATAAGTATTGTGACATAATGTGTAATAACAGCCCATAATGCAATAAATATCGATATAAAAGCATGATGCAAAATGGACGTATCACAGGGGCGTGCCTCAAAGCCAAGGGCGGGCGAAGAGAGGCGCACGAGCACCCTATGAGGGGTGTCGAGGAGCCTGCGTCACCGGTGGCGGGAGGAACAGCCGGGGGTACCTGGTGAAACGGAAACACATGCTCATCAAAGTAAACGTGCCGAGAAGTGAACACACGGTGGGAGACAGGATCGTAGCACCGATATCCCTTGGAGTTGGAGGGGCAGCCGATGAAGATGCAAGCGACAGAACGAGGTGCGAGTTTGTGAGGAGCGGAGTCGGCAGTGCTAGGATAGCAAAGGCACCCGAAAATACGCAAGCCATCATAAGATGGGGGCATACCGAAGAGAAGATGGTGAGGTGCATAGTTCCATCGTGGGCGGCAAGGGCGAAGGTTAAGGAGAAGAGCAGCAGTGGCGAGTGCGTCCGGCCAGAAATGAGGCGGCACATTAGCATGGAACAGGAGCGTGCGAACGAGGTCGTTCAGAGTGCGAAGGACGCGTTCGGCTCGACCGTTCTGCTGGTAAGTATACGGGCATGTGAGACGAAAATCTTGCCATGGTGCGACAGAAAAGTGCGGAAAGCAAGGTTGTCGAACTCTTTCCCATTGTCAGTCTGAAGAGCAATGATGGGACGCCCAAACTGCGTGCTGACATAGGAGTAAAAAGCCGTCAAAGTCGTGAGTGCATCTAACTATCTACGCAAAGGAAAAGTCCACACATAATGAGAATAATCATCAAGGATAACCAGATAATATAATAGTCTGAATTACTAGGAACCAGAGAGGTCCACACATCGCTATGAATCAACTGAAAAGGAAAGAAGCTATGGTGGTGGAGTTATTAAACGGGAGGCGAACATGTTTGCCGACACGACAGGCATGACAGGTGTGATCCTCTATCTTATGACAACTGAAACTGAAACTCCTAAGAATATGACGAAGTGTGACGGGGTTGGGAAGACCCAAACGAGCGTGCCAGAGATCGACGCTGACGGAGAGAGCAACCGATGCGGTGGTGGAGGTGGACGGCGAATGCACCGGATAGAGCTCGTCGAGGCTGTCACATCGGTGAAGTACCATCCTGGTTCCAGCATCCTTGACACAAAACCCAAGCTCGTCAAATTCAACAGTAACATGATTTTCACGAGTTAAACGACGAATGGAAACAAGGTTCTTAATAAGATGAGGTGACACAAGTATGTTAGACAAAGTAATAGGCATGGAATTAGAAGGAAAAGAAGTGTGCCCGACATGTGTGATAGGGAGTGTGGAACCGTCGCTGACAATGATGCGGCGGTCGGTGGTGATGGGAGTGAAGGAGGCAAGATTACCAGGATGAGCAAACATGTGAGCCGTAGCCCCGGTGTCCATGTACCTGTCATCACATTGGGCGTAGTTGTTCGGCGTAGGAGCGGCATGCAGTGCGGGAAGGAGCACCGGGTCCCAGGGCGCCGGCAGCAGGGCCGGTAAGGGGGACGGAGACGCCATGGGGAGGCTGTAGCCATCGCTCGGCAGCAGCGGTGGGTACTCTCCAGACGGTATGGGAAGCAGTCCTGACTGCGACTGCGGTGCCGGGTAGGCCGGATAGCACGCCGGAAAAACCTGCTGGCCCGCTAAAAGATGCTGCAGGTGTTGGGCGCCGTCTGGCGGCTGCCCAGCGGGCGAGTGCTGGCCTGCTGACGACCCCCACCAGTACCCGGGAGCCCCGTACATGGGCGCGTCGAACGCCCCACGCGACAGCAAGGGGTTGACGGGCAGAGTCGGCGCCGGCAGCGGGGCGATGATGGACTGGCCGGAGAGCGTCGGCAGTGGGGCGGCGACGTACGCCAGCGAGGGCAGCGGAGCCGAGCCGCGCGGCAAGTCGGGATGGGCTGGCGGGGCCGCGCCGTAGGGCGCCGGCGGCGGGATGGCAGAGGCGGCGGCGGACGGGCCGGTGGACGCCATTGCTGGTCCGACGACGGCAGCTGGGCAGCGGCGGCGGCGCAGAGGAGGTGCACGGCGGCGGTGGTGGCGGAAACGAAAAACCTAAAAATTGATAGGCGGCGGCGTTGGGCGATCGAGCGAGTTATGGGCTTGGCGTGGAGCGGCTGGGCGGGCGAGCGGGTTACGGGTGCAGCTGGCGAGCGGAGTCGGGCGCTGCTGGCTTCGCGTGGAGCGGCTGGGCGGGCGAGCAGGTTGCGGGTGCATCTGGCGAGCGGAGTTGGGCGCTGCTGCGGGCAGGATTGGGTGCAGCTAGCGGGCGGACTGGCAGGCGGCGAGTGGAGTTTGACTCGGCGACTCGGCAGGCAGCTAGCGGATGACTCGGCGACTCGACAGCTAGCGAGGCGAGGTGATGCGGCGAGTGATCGGGCGTGCGGGTGGGCAGGTACGTGCAGCTAGCGAGGTGAAGCGAGGTAGCTAGCGAGGCGAGGCGATGCGGCTAGTGACCGGGCTAGCGAGGCGAGGCGATGCAGCTAGCGACCGGGCAGGACTGACGGTGCAAGGCGCACGCGCAGGGAGAGGAAGCAGCGGCGGCCGGCGCGGGAGACGCGCAGACGGCGGCGGCGGCGCCGCGGAGGAGGCGCGTGGCGGCGGCGGCGGAAGACTAGGATGAAAACATAAAAACTGATACCATGTATGATTGCATAATGTATTGCTCTTCGCGCATAGGCACGTATATATGATGTATAAAGGACCATGTGTTGAATTTTATTGGTCTTGATTACTGTGTGATTAGAGACATTTTCTTTACTTTAAAGTGTATTGTGAAGATAGAAGCACATTCTTTTGTGGAAATTTTTTGAATGCCATGCGTACACTTATTCATGGATGGAGGGAGTACCTCATATTTTCAAATGGCCATTGCGCCCATTATTTCCAAAATTCTAAGTTTGCACGTGTGTACATGCGCGCGCGCGTGTATGAGAGACAGAGAGATAGGAAAATCGATCATTTTTATTTTAGAATACACAATTTGTCTCCAGCTTTCATGAAAAAGTGACTTGACTTTTTTGTTCTAAAAACAATAATGATGGGCTAACAAAAATAACTAAATTTATTTTAATCTTTATTTCTCTAGTGCACAGGTTGCATACTAATTAAATTTCATGAAACTTTGCAACAGAATATATTCACATTCAATGACACATACACCTTAAACATTTTAGGAAAAATACAACCAAGAGAATGATGTGTTTCAATTTTGTTATTTATAATGGAAAGGGTGGAAGGTATTAATAGAGAAGGGGAATGGCAGTAATAGCCATGGTGTTATCGTCTCGGGAACATGAGAGAAACTAGCGGTTTCGGGAAACGCTTTCCATCCGTAGTCTGAAGGAACGTGAGCGTCGGACCACTTGAATAACGTCGATTGGTTCCAAATCCGACGTTCACAATTTTGCTTCGTATGTAAATGAAAAACGGGAAAAAATCCTATCAGAATAACTACCCGCAAGCTGTAAATCCTGCGCGTAATCTTCTCTCAATGATTCCATCTTTCGGCTCAAAAAAAAAAATGATTCCATCTTCCTAATTGCCCGCACCGCCCAGAGCTCCCACCTCTTCCTCAACCTCGCTCGCCTCGCCCAGATCCCAATCTCCGCCAGCCTCGCACCGCGAGCTCACCGGCCAGCTCCGCCTTCCTGCTCCTCATCTACGGCTCTACTCATCGTCGAGTAGCACGGCTGCCCCTCGTCCTCTCCACCGACGTGACCCCCGGGCGACGGTGCGCCATTCGGGCATTAGGGGGTCGAGCCCCTCCTCAACTGTGAATCGTGCTTCGCCAGGTTACTCATGGGTTGAATCAGCTCGGGTAACCTCGTCGACCCACCATCCTCGATACAGTCCTCGAATAACCTCGTCTGTCCGCCATCCTGGCTTTGGGCAGCTGCGGTCGTCATCCCCACCACGTTTATGTTGCATCACCAGCTTGCCCGAAATATCAACTGGTTGCATGAGTACCTCTTAACCTTTAGGCTGCGTTTGGCAGTAAAGTTTTTTTAATGTTTTCTGAGAATACTGTGGTTTCTGGAAAAAAAACCATGGTTTTGAATACTTTGCTGGGTTTGGCATCAGAAAAAACCAAAGTTTTGTAAACTACAGTATGCCAGAAACCAAGGTATTTTTGCGGTATCTGGAAAAGAGCACTACTAGGAAAAGGACTATAGCTAATATAGACATTAATGGCGCATCATGTATGTGGTGCGCCACTACTATATAGCAGTGGCGCACCAGATACAGGTACGTCATTAATGTCCTCATTACTAATGGCGCACCTGGTGGGTGGTGCGTCATTACTAATTTTTTTTAAAAGGTAAAAAATTGTTAGCAGTGGCGCACCAGGGGATAGTGCGCCATTACTAGTTCTAACTAGTAATGGCGCACTGTCCACTGGTGCGCCACTACTAACATGTTTTTTTTAAAACTAGTAATGGCGCACCACTCACCAGGTGCGCCATTAGTAACCCTGGTTACTAATGGCGCATTCTTAGGTGGTGTGCCATTGGTAACCTGGGAGCAGCTAGATATTTTGGACAGCCACCTATCACACTCAGTTTTCCCACTTCATTCTCTCCACCTCTACCAAGCTTGGTCTCGGCTGCCTCCTCCTCCTCACCTCATTTGCACCATAGATTCACCCAAATTAAGTCGTTAAATTTCCTTTTTTTTGATAGGTAAGTAAGGGGAAAGCTTTATTTATGTTCTAGATCTACTTTTTTCTCCCACCAACAATGTACACACTTTTTATGGCCTATATCTACGTATGTTTGTGGTGTTGCATATGTTTGTGTTTGCAGGTACCGGTATTTGAAATGCGATAGTTGCCAATATTTTGCCGGAATGTTGATTCATTTCCGTTTCGCCGAGAATTTTGTCCTATTTTTAGGCAAAGTCATGCCAAAAATTTTTTTGGTTCGAAAATATCGTTTTGCTCTACCCCGCAGGCGACCATGGTCCGCACGATGATTGAAGGCATCGTGAATAGGTTTTTGAGCTCCGCGAAGGCCGTGATGCTTCAAAAGAACGAGACGGAGATAAGATGTCCGTGTTGAAGATGCAAGCTGAAGAGCCTTATGGACCCGGATTCCGTACAGGTGCGGGACCACCTGCTCTTGCGTGGTTTCATGGATGGCTATCGGTGGCAAGGTGATGAAGATGACTATGAAGTCGTCCATGGGGGTCGGGCAAGAAATGAGGAAGGGCAGCAAGACAACCACGGCGAGGGCGGGCGAGAAGACGAAGAATCTTCAGGACATGATCACGAAGTAGATGCAGTACACAGTCATCATGTAGAAGATGCCGGACATGATGATGAGGAAGGTCAAGACGAAGGGCATGATCATGAAGATGAAGATGCCGGAGCAGACGACGATGGACCATCGATGGGCTGGGTGTAGGACCCTCATATTCAAGAGCTGCTTCTCAAGCAGACGGATAACGCAAGAGCTGCCGCCCGAGAGAAAGCCAAGCTGGACCAACTGGAGATAGACGTGGTTACTCCATTCTATGAAGGATGCAGGCCCGAGGATACCCGTCTGAAAGTAACGCTCATGGCTCTGGAGACGAAGGTAAAGCACAAAATGACTAACGCATGCTTCGACGAGAACATGTCATTCTGGCACGAACGTCTTCCCAAGGGGAACAAGTGCGCGACCAGTTTCGAGGAGGCGAAGAAAATCGTGTGTCCTCTGGATTTACCGCACGTGAAATACCATGTGTGCATGAACAATTGCATCATTTATCGGGACGAGCACGCGGAGTCTACCATATGTCCGGTGTGCGGCGTCACTCGATACAAGAAGAGGAAGAAAGCTCCTCGAAAAGTGGTGTGGTACTTTCCGATCACTCCTCGTCTGCAGCGGTATTTCGCGGACCCTAAGCTAGCAAAGCTCCTACGTTGGCACGCGGATAGGGAGGAGAAGAAGCGAGAAGATGACGGAAATGATCCGGAGATAAATAAAAAAGACAAGATGCTGAGTCATTCTAAGGATGCAAGCCAGTGGCAAGCGTTAAACTTCGAACACCCAGAATTTGGGGACGATCCAAGGAACATCGTGCTGGGCGCGAGCACCGATGGAGTCAATCCGTTTGGCAGCCAGAGAAGCACACATAGCACCTGACCTGTGTTTGTGTGGATGTACAACCTTCCCCCCTGGTTGTGCATGAAGAGGAAGTACATTCACACGAGTATGCTAATTGAAGGGCCGAAACAACCAAGGAACGACATCAATCTGTATCTGTGGCTGCTGAAAGAGGAGCTAGACACGCTATGGAAAACGCCAGCCAATACGTGGGACGCCGCAAAGAAAGAATATTTCCCTATGAGAGCCGCACTGCTCACGACGGTGCACGACTATCTCGGTTACGGATATGTCGCGGGGCAGGTGGTCCACGGATTTTCTGGATGCGTCAGGTGCATGGATGACACAACGTATCGCCAGCTAGATAGAGATCCCGGGTCTTCGAAAACCATGTTCATGGGACATCGAAGGTGGCTTCGCGACGATGACTCATGGAGAAAACGCAAGGATCTGTTCGATGATGAAACCGAACCCCGAAGACGCCCGCGTACGAGGAGCGGCGAGGAAATAGATGAGCTGTTGAAAAATTGGAAAGATTGCCCACTGCCGGGAAAGAAGCGAAAGGTGCCAGAGCCGGGAAAGAAGCGAAAGGCACCAGAGCTGCTGCTGAAGGTATGGAAAACGAGATCTGTTTTCTGGGACTTGCCGTACTGGAAGATCCTCCGTGTGCCTCACAGCCTTGATGTCATGCATATCACGAAGAACGTGTGCGAGAGTCTGCTTGGTACCCTGCTCAACATGCCAGAGAGGACCAAAGATGGGCCAAAAGCAAGGGCAGACTTGAAATCAATGGGCATCAGGGAGGAGTTTCACGCTAATGATGATGATGATGATGATGATGATGAGGCGAAGGACACGGAAAGTCGTCGCAAAGGCAAAAAGGCCAAGAAGATCGGAAATGACTACCCTCCCGCGTGCTTCACTCTAAGTCGGGAGGAGATCGAGCAGTTTTTCACCTGCCTCGTAGGAGTAAAACTTCCTTACGGTTACGCGGGGAAGATAAGCAGATACCTAGACTCAGCGAAGCAGAAGTTCAGCGGGATAAAGTCTCACGACTGTCACGTGCTGATGACGCAGATACTTCCAGTTGCAATCCATGGGATCATGGACGCGCACGTCCGTGAAACGCTATTTGGCCTATGCAACTTTTTCGACGTCATCTCTCGGAAGTCGGCTGGCGTGAGGCAACTCAGAAGGCTACAGGAAGAGATCATGGTGATACTATGCGAGCTTGAGATGTACTTCCCGCCCGCATTCTTCGACGTTATGGTGCATCTGCTGGTCCATATCGTGGAGGATATCATCCAACTCGGGCCGACGTTCCTGCACAGCATGATGCCGTTCGAAAGGATGAATGGTGTCATCAAAGGATACGTTCACAACATGTCACGTCCAGAGGGAAGCATAGCCAGGGGCTTTCTGACCGAAGAGTGCATCTCCTACTGCACGAATTATGTAGGCATCGAGAACCCCGTTGGTCTGCCTGTAAACAGGCACCTCGGCGGGCTCGCTGGATGGGGTCACCGCGATGGTCGCCGCGAAATGCATGTCGACTTCGAGGGTCGACTCGCCGACTTTGAAAGAGCAAACCTAGTCGCGCTACAACACATAGACGTGGTCGATCCTTGGGTGGTAGAGCACAAATCCTTTATTGAGAAGATGTACAATGACCAAGGCCAACAGTGGATGGACGGAGATATAATCAAAGAGCACAACTCATGTTTCGCGCGCTGGTTCAAGGAGAAGCTTCTGTCGTACCCTTTACATGAGGATTCTTCCACAGAAGAAAAACTCATATTCGCCTTGTCACAGGGCGCCGAGCACAACCTGATGACCTATGAGGCGTACGATATCAATGGCTACACATTCTACACCGAGGAAAAGGACATGAAGAGCGATGGTTATCAGAACTCCGTGGTAACGATGGAATCCTACACCGGTAACAACAAGGACAGATACTACGGAAGGATCGAGGAGATCTGGGAGCTGAGCTACGCTGGAGCCGATGTTCCGTGTCAGATGGGCCAAGAGCGTCCTAAAAGAAGACCGGTATTTCACCACCATGGTTATACCCGAAGCCAAATCCAAGACCGCGGGCGCAAACGTCACCGCGAAAAATGAGCCATGGGTACTGGCTTCCCAAGTGGACCAATGCTTCTTCATTACCGACCCGTCAAAGCCCAGTCGTGTAGTCGTGAGGAGAGGCAAAAGGAAGATCATCGGAATGGATGGAGTCGCGAATGAGCAAGACTTCGACAAGTATGGCGACCCGAAGATGGAACATAACGACGACGATGAAGTGCCATACACCACAAGAAGAAGCAGGACCACCCTACCTAAAGGACGTCCGTTCCCTACCTAAAGGACGTCCGTTCAAGAGAAGAACTCCATTTGCGAAAAAGAAGGGCAAGAAGATTGTGAAAAGATAGCTAGCTAAGATCGATTGTATTTAAATTGTAGTCTTCATTTCTCGATTGTATTTCGACATACGGAAATGACATTTCTTCTGTTCTAGTCCTCATGAATATTTATTTATGTTTATTCTGGTGTTTATGTTTATTCTGGTATACCAATTTTTTTTATGTTTATTCTGGTATTGAATTTCTAACTCACAAAAAGTATTGAATTTGTTAATATTTTTTGAACTCATGAATATTTTTAAATTTCATGGGCACTTTTTGAGTTCATGAAATTTTTTCAAATTGGATGATATTTTTTCATATTCATAAATGTTTTACCAATTCACAAATGAATGCAACCAAAAATCCAAAAAAAAGTTACTAATGGCGCACTAGGAGAAGGTGCGCCATTGCTATCAAGGTACTTACGGCGCACCTCTAGGAGGTGTGCCATTGGTATACCAATTTTTATTTAGGTTTATTCTGGTATTGAATTTCTAACTCACAAAAAGTATTGAATTTGTTAATATTTTCTAAAAAATTATTAGATGCAACTAAAGATCCAAAAAAAAGTTAGTAATGGCCCTTCAATTAGCAAAGGTCATGCCCAATTTTCTTGACCTAGAAGGTGCCCGATTCTCAACCGAAACAAAAATTAATCAGCATGTATCTTGAGAACTTAGAGGAGTTGTGGCTTTGGAAAGAGGGCTTGGAAAGCTACTCCTACTATCTAGATGGAGATCCGTGCTCTGCTAGCTGTGGCACACACTAGTTAATTAATTAACCAAAACTAATCTCTGGTCAAAATGATGGGCTAATAATGATTAAATGATAGGAGAGGGATGCATGGCAGTGGCACCCATTGGAGCCATACATATATACAAAGCTATAAAAAGATTATACAATAGTAGTGATCTAGTGCTTTAGTGGTTGGATTAGTTTAGTATTTTTTCACACACTCAAACACCCTTGCTTGCCATGTGTGTGAGAGAGATAGTGAGAGGAGACAAGAAGAAGGGAGTTAGGAAGATGCTGCCTGCTCATCAAAGCTACCCATCTCCCCCTTTTCACCCCTTTTCCTTTGTCTTTTGTGGGTTGCAAGTAAGCTACTGGCTCCATCCCAAAACACCTAGCAACAACACACTAACAGGTTCCATCCCAAAATACCTAGGCAATATCACAAACATCTCTCAATTGTTCCTTGACAATAACCAACTTTTTGGCGACATTCCTCTAGAATTAGGTTATTTGGTCAACTTAGAGATCTTGTTCCTTGACAATAACCAACTTTTTGACCAAACTTTTTTCCTATTTAGAGCGAACATGGCCAACAACGATGAGGCCGGCGGTTCGGGCAAGGCATTCTGGGAGCTGTCCCAGGAGATGGATGAAGAACCTCACCGCTATGAGGACGCCGCGGAAGACACCGATCCCGACTACACAACCCCTAGTGGCATCGGGGATGACACCACTGATGGTGTCGCCGAGGATGCCACCACTGATGATGGCAGCGCACGCAAAGATGGCAGCCTACCGAAGAGGCAATGGAAGGACCGGCGCCCGAACATGCTCGGCACCGTCAAGGAGGGATTTACTGAAGTGTCCTCCAGTTCGCATCCAACGGCGCCAAAAGAATTAGTCAAGGGGTACGCGGGAAAGCTCGGGTGCATTCTTCGGAGCACCGTCTCGATCAACACCGAGAACCTAAGGCATCGTGACCGGAGGGAATTTGCGCAACCTCCTCTTCACGAAGCTGCACGAACGATACAAGTTCTGTGGTCACTTCGCAAACACACGCCTCTCAGGGAATAAAGTGAACAGTGCCGCCCTCACGAAGATGAGCACGGCCCTGGCTACTTGGAGAGCCGCGGTGAAGAGAAGGATTGAAAAAGGTGATAGTTATGAGAAGATCAAGGAGACAAATCCTTCGATCAGCGAAGCTGACTACCTGGAGTTCAAGATCAAGTGCGAGAGCAACGCAACCGCGGAATCAAGTCAGTGGGGGAAAGATATGCGGGACTTGAACTTAGGGGTCCACAAACTCGGTCCCGGCGGTTACAGAGTGGCGGAACCTATATGGGACAAGGAGGACGCGGAGCGTGCTGGCCTACCGCCCCTATGCGATAAATACCGTGACAAGCAGACCAGGAACCATGTCAGGGCCCGGTACAAGATTGACCCGGTAACAAAGGAGCTTACCACTGATCCGAAGACCAAGGCGCTTGAGCTTGTTCTGGTAAGGAATACCCCCCCCCCCCGCGTAATTAGCTCCATATGGTTGCATTCTAATTAATGAAGCCAAATTTCTAAATGGTTCACGTTCCTTCCGCAGGACACTGAAAGCAGTAGCACGGGGTCGTCTAAGAGCTCCCCTTGGGACACCACTTTAAATAGGGCATTGAACGTAATGTAACACAAGGATAAACTCAGTAATCCTTCGTCAGCTGGTCGTGTGGCCGGCAAAGGCTTGTCCACGAAATGGTCGGAATACTATACCACTGGGCAAAAGGAGAGAAAGACTAGCTCGGAAAGCCAGGAGCGCGAGGTTCAAGAACTCAAGGCACAAGTGGCGCGGATTCCGGAGATAGTCGAAGAGCAAGTGCGAGACCAACTGGGAGCGACGATCACCGCCATTGTGCCTATCTTGATTGAGGGGCTGCAGGCGTGGATTGCGGGCGGCCAACAGGGGCCGCCCCCGATTCCCAGCTTCACGGGCAGCAACTCGCACAACGCGCCGGCGGCACCATTGGTGTCTCCGGCGGAGGCGGCATTGGTGTCTCCGGCACCGCGGTAGCAAACGGCCCCTCCGTCACTTGCACGCCTGCCGTTGGCGGTGCCTCGACATTAGCCGAGCTCGACGCCATCACGGTAACTAAGCCTCTCGGCCGATGACTTCATCTCCTTGCCTTTGACTGGATATCCCTGACGCCCTACATGTTTTCGCAGGGCGCCGCCGACGTTCCATGCACTCTCCTGCACTTCATGGACGGCGAGTTGATCGATGTCGCCAAGGCCAGAATCGTTCAACCGGGCAGCCGCGTGTTCCACGGTAATCCGATGCCACCCACCGTGTATAGGGTTCAACTGGTTCGGGTGCTGCGGGGCTTTGACAACTTGTTACCTCCATATCGACCCCCTGGGGCCGACGAAGATGATGTGATGACCCTCAGCGCCTGCATAAGCTGGCCCATGCTTTGGCTGAAGAGCCAGATTCGTTTGGGGGCGGGGGACACCACCCCACAGACAACACCGCCAGTCGTGCCGGCGCCAAGCCATGGCAAGACCGCCGGAACGCTACTGCTGTCACCTGATCCGGACATGCATATGGCACAGGATCCGGACGGCGACGACTGTACATTTACCAACGTCGATAAGTACTTCAACGAACATGGGTACGATGACGAATTTTTGGGGCCTCCTTCTCATGAACCCAACCCTGCAAAAGACGATCGCGATCTAGCTGGTACCGCGGAGAAAGCCAATTGCAATAGGTGTCGTCTGGCGTTCAGTTCTCAGGAGATGCCTCCAGCTGCCGCCTTCACTGAGCCTCAGATAGCCGAGGTGCGAAATATTATCAGCCCCAACACACTCAAGAAGGTGGTCTCTGAGCAAAACTCGATCCCATTACAGCAGAAGAAGCGGAAGGGACGGAAAAGAAAGAATAACAAGGGTGCGAGCCAGCTGGCACCGAGTACGATCCGTGCTCAGGACGGGCCACCTTCACCTAAGGATATCTCGAGGAGGGTGCATGTAGCGGGTAGGACGATGCTACCGACTAATCTGCTCAATGCTGCAACCGGTGCTATGCGGAGTCTGCATGACATTGTTCTTTCTTTGGAGAAGCGGCGTCTCTCCGAGAATGATGTGGCATACCCGGTTTTCGTGGCCAAGGTGCCAGAGGGCAAGGGCTTTGTCGATAGCGCCATCGGGGGTATGATCGTCCTGCGGTTTGATGACATCTTCGCTATGTTTAACCTTCATCCGCTGCACTACACATTTGTTCGGCTATTTTCACTCAGTATGGAGATGCGGATCATTAGAGACAAGACCCCGGACATCGTGATAGTCGACCCCTTCTACATGCGTGCCAAGATCTTGGGCAGCGCTGGGGACCGGCAAGCCGCGAGTTCATACCTCGAAGGCGTCATTCTGGCGAACCCAGATAAGGATAACTTCCTCGTGCCTTACTTTCCCGAGTAAGTCATCCCCTCACCGCCCCGTAACATATCATTTCTTAGATTTTGATCATTCTTTTTTTTCTAACATTCCGTGTTTTGTGCAGTGACACACATTGCACACTCATCCTCTTAAGCCCGAACTATTCCATGGCCACGTATTTCGACCCGGACCGTCAGTCGAAAAAAGACTACACAAATATCAAGAAAGTTCTTGATGATGTACTCCCCGGCTACGCCAAATCTGGAGGCACCTTCAGGAGGCCAATTTTTAGGTACGGCAAGCACGTGTTCACCCATGTAACGACATTCCCCTGCGTCAAGCAGCCGCCTGGCGGTCAGAAGGATGCCTACTACGCCCTCCATCACATGCGGGCAATCGTACGGGACCATAATCACCTTCTGCTACCAAATAGTCTCAAAGATTGGGCTGCACGCTTGTGGGTAGTCCAGGGCGCGGACCTCAGACAAGAATTCTTTCGCATCCAGTCGGAGTTTGCGGAAATCATCCATCAAGATGTCCTTCGTACCTCGGGGCAGTTCTACCTCAAATATCAACCGTCCAACAGTGAAATAGAAACAACGCTACAAATGCAGGCTAACAACGACCGCACATTCATGACCATCACAAAAGACGGCAGCTTCATCCACGCTCCGGTCCCTGAGTCGAGTCGAAAGTAGTGATGCTATGTAGTTCTGATATATCGATTAGCTCATGTTGTAATTAAACTTTAATGAACTTGTATGTCTCTTTGGTTTGGACAGTCGTTCAACTTATATGTAATCGATGCTATTTATTAGTAGGATCATGAATCGTGCTATTAATGTGTTGCTTTTCTTTTCCGATCCTTTTGTTGCATACTTATATATTGCTTATATATTGTCTGTGAATTGCTACTAACGTTTTGTTTGTCTAGTGCATAGAAATGCCGTCGTATGTCGTGTACAAGGGTAAGGTTTCCGGAGTCTACGGCGGCTGGGAGGAGTGTCGGAGACAGGTTCACCGTTTCAGCGGTAACTGTTACAAAGGGTACACCACTAGGGCGGAGGCGGAAGCTAGATACGCGCGCTATCTAGCGGGAGAGAGGAGGGAGCGGAGGAGGAACCAGATGAAGACCAGTTTCATCGCGATGATGCTCATCGTGACCGCAGCTCTCTTCTATGTGATGGTAGTTTAGATATCGACTTGTAATGTGAAGACAAACTCGCTACTCGCGGTCTCGAGACTTGTAATGTTCTAACTTTGTTCGGTATTTTGAATTCGGAGACTAATATAATGAATTGTATTCGGAAACTAATCTTCTATTGTATTCGATAAATCTGATGTTTATATGTTGTGTTGTTTATATTCTGTAATGTATTTTGTAACATGTGCAAATATCAGAAAAGCAAAAAAAAATCCTAATATTCATAGTAGTGGCGCACCTTGTTGAGCATTAGTGGCGCACCAGGGCTAAATACCAGTGGCGCATTATGGGTCATTATAATGGCGCACTTGGGGGCATACGTGAAGGTAAATATGGCCCCCAGGCATAGTAATGGCGCACCGTTGGACATAGTAATGGTGTACTGCCAGATGCGCCACTATTATCTGGTATACTAATGACGCACCAGGAATGCGCCATTAGTACTTGTTACTAGTGGCGTGATGATAGTGGCGCACCTATAGTGCGCCATTAATGGTCAAAATAGGTATGCCACTAACAGACCTTTTCCTAGTGGTGGAGGCCCCGACCTTTTTTTTTTTTAACAGAACGAAGAGAAATCATCGCGGAGATCACAATGACGTTGTCGTCTGCGCCGAGATAAGAATACCAGCTGCAATCCCATTCTATTTTTCCTCTTTCTGTTATATGGTAAACTCCTGATTATAGCCAATCCCATCCTATCACGAGTAGTAGGTCTCTCAGGTTATTCTTCCAGCCGGCGTTCCGTGCGAGTCTCGTCTCTTCTCTGCCAGCAGCCCATGCATGTAGGTGCATCACGGATAGACATAGTCTACAGATCCTAGCATCTAGGTCCGGCGGATGTGTGCATGGCAGCTGCATGCAGCCCGGCCCCGTTAACAGCCGCTAATTACTCTCAGTCATTCACGCTAAAATCCTTGGTCAAAACTTTAATAAAACAGCACCAACCAAACATATGTAAAACTGAGAAAAACATTGTTTTTAGAAAACAGTAGTATTCCTTGCCCACCCAGGAGAATACTTTGGTTTTCAATTACCATAGTTTTAAAATACTTTGCTGCCAAACTAGGTCTTAATTTCTACACTCGTAGATGGTCTCTGAACATTTGTTTGCTGATAACATTTAACATCTTGGTTTATTCCCTGCTTCCAATTTAAGATGAATCCTACTGAAATAACAGATTTTCATGCTTCCTGCAAATGCCGTTTCAGAATGACACGCCATGTGCTTCTTCTATTTATATGGATGGCTTCCATACTTCTACTAAGTCTCACATTTTTAGATTTCTATGCTTCCTCTAGGTATCACCTGTGACCTGTCCTGTGATTTCAAGACGTGCGGTGCTTCATATATATCATGCGTGCTTCATACGTTTAGATGGATCGACAATGCAACCATGCTTCTCAAGTTCGACATCTTCTTGTTGTAACCACTGCCCCTTCTGTTGTGTTGAATTGCATGAATATGATTCTTTCAAATATTTATGATTCATATGTTTCATACATGTGCTTGTTCACTGCGTAGAGTTTGTGTTCATCCATACTTCCATTTTTTTATGGCCCTGTTTTATGTTAGAGAGCATGAAATTGATGCTTCCAAACTTCCATGCAAGTTGTACTCCTGTCTAGAATCCAAAAAAGATCCATGCTTCCGTTGTGTTATATATACTTCCTACTTTTATTTATTACATATGTTTCTATGGTAGTGAATTTTGGATTCAACCATTGTAAGTGTATGCTTTCATTTATTGTACAAACATAGCAGACACTAGTTTATGCTTCAATCACTACTATGTGCTTCAACCACTGCTAGTGTTGCTTCTGCTAGTGAAATTTTATTGTACATAAATTTGATCTTTAAGTGAATTTATGTATCAACAACTATCAGTGTGTGCTTCCTTCTTTCTCACTGGATGCTTCTGTTGTACAGGCATTTTGCCGCGCCCAAATCCAGATGTGCTCTTTGTTGCATTGCAATGCCGTTGAGTGGGCTACGATCTGAGACCTAGCTACCTGCTAAGAGTTGTCGGTTTGTAGAGTGAACAACGGAGAGCTCGTGGTGCACGTGGATCTTGTCCATTATCAGCTTGTAAACAGGGCTATTTTAGTTCTCCTTTATTTTGTTGTAAAATGAGTTGTAAGATTTTGAACATATCCAGTTAGTTTGTTCTGAAGCTTAAACTTTTTTGTTGTGCTTCAACATACTTTCTTGCCAAGCACATGTTTCCATTCACACAAAAATATGTTTCCGTTACACCGATAAATTGTTTCCAAACCTTTTAAAAATATATAGCATAAATCAGATGCTTCTGATGAACAATCTGTTTCTGCTGACCACAAAGTATGCTTTCATCGGTCAAAAGGAATGTTTCCATGGCAGAAAAGCTATGTCACCATCGAAGTAAAAAAGCGTCTAAAAATAAATAACTATTTATCATAATTATTGAAGTGTATGCTTCCACGAGTTTAAAAAGAGAAGTCACATTACAGTGATATCAAACAAATTATTCTTGGAAGCAACAACTAGGAGAAACAAATCAATTAAAATTATACCCCAGCAGCATCAAACATAATTTTTACCTGATTTAAAAAGAAAGTCATATTACAGTGGCAAACAAATGATATATGGAAGCAAATCTCGGAAGCAACAAGTAAAAGAAACAAATCAATTAAATGCCATATTACTGTGGGATCAAAAAATGATTCTAGGAAGCAAATCTCGGAAGCAACAAGTACTAGCAGAAACGCAACAAATATATGCGAGTAGTCCTACGTAATCAATTTACATTAACTACCACCAGCCACATGCACGCGTAATAAAAGGTATGCATGAGCAGTTAATTAACGACTGGATCCAGAAAATCACGCGAGAGCTTACTAACAGATCGGAGGACCAGCCTGCTTTTGATCGAACGGCCACTAGCCTGATAAGAGGCAAAACATCAGTAGTCTGATGCCTATAGCGCCCCGGGAAACGCCCTAGCGCCCTGGGAAACGCTTCCCAACAGACGTCTGAAAGGATCAATTCGTCAGACCCAGACCGATTGTGCACCGTCGATTTGTTTTTCAGCTCACGGCGTAGATTCCTTCCAAAAACCTTCGATGCCTGCATAACCTCCCGATTATCTCGCCACGTCAACCCATAACACCTCCCTAATTATACTCTCCTGCCCCAAAAACCCGTTCGTCATCCCGTCTCCGTTGCCCGGCTCCTCCAGAATCCGCTCCATCGTCGACCTCGCCAATCCCTCGCCGCCCCGGGCCACTCCTCCATGAACCGACCTTGCCCCCTGTGGCCATGAGACGCACCGCACCGGTGTGCCGCCACATCCGGTGGCTGCTCGCAACCCCATCCGGTGGCAAGGTCGCAACCCCATCGCCTTCCTAGTCACCGACTCCGATGTCTCCTGTCCAGCGGCTGCGCCCTCCATTATCCACCACGGTGAACGAACTCACTCACTACCCCCTCGCCATCCCGGTCATATACAACAGGTTGGGCACCGTGGCCTCCGTTCTGCCGCGCCGGAGCACCGACAGCCACCAAAGATTGCAGGATTCGCCCCTCCCAATAGGCACCATCCTCTTCTGACATAGGTATAGAAGTCCTTATCCTTAGAAATTAGCTGATTTCCAAAAATATCCATGTTCTCTGTCTCTGTATATATCGAAATTGGTAGATTCCAAACGTTCGGATCTTCATTCCCTTTTCGGGGAACTGATTTCGTTATGTACATCATGTAGTGGATCGCTAAATCATCATGTGTATTTGGTACATACGTGACAGAAATATGTTGCTCATGTTGGCCGCAATTTTAGTTTCATATATCCTTTTTTTCAAATATCAATGCTTCCAAGTAATACTGCCTGTGTACCCACAACATAGTTTGATGCTTCTTATCCATTGTTTTCATGCTTCTTATCCATTGGGCTTCTACATTGTTATACATATGCTTCTGGAGGCCATAGAATATGCTTCAATTGGTGAATAGCAAGTGGTTGAAAGGTAGCAACTTGGTTCTTCTAGTAAATCGTGCTTCCTTAATTTTTCTCATTAGCCTCTAATGTGCACATGTAATGCCGCACCAAAACAATGTTTCGAGACATTAAATTTGTGCACCCAAATCTTGCCCAACAAGCATGTATATTTCTCAAATCAAATTTCTATGCTTCTATTGCATGATAGCATCAAATTATTGATTTTGTGTTAGCTATATGACTCATACTTTCTGATTTCTGACCTTTCACATATGTTTCTACGAGTAGGAGGCGCCTAGAGATCAAGGCTGATTGCATCCTACTTCAAAGAAGACAAGCCGAGCTCACACACCAATTGCTGTGACCGAGACGTTCGGGATATTGGCGTTCAAGGATTTACGGTGAAGAAGATCACGGCGCTCAGGCAGGGGCACCACAGCTTCTACCCGCCGGCATCATGGATCATGCCTTCCATCGTATGATGGCTAGGTCATATTTGAATTAGTAAACATGATCGGTGGAAGCAATTTGACTCTGCCCATTGAGGCATACTCTCCATTTTACAGTAGCCATTTTTTTATTTCTTTGCAAACAAACCCCTAACTTGTATGAAACATGTGTAAGTTTTATTGGAAATATTTTTCTCTCTGATGGAAGCAAGATAATATTTAGTTGGAAGCAATTGTCTAGTCGATGTGAAAAAGATATGTGATGCTTCTCAAACATGTGAAATAATTTCCTTTTTGATGGTAGGATCTTGATGGAAGCACGGTAATGATGCTTCTGAAACAAAATATCACGTTACATATCAAAAGTTTCAATCAAAAACACAATCTAATTTGTTGTAAAGGAAGCAAACTGATGCACAACATTAGAAAGAAACGTGGAAGCACAAATTAGATGCATGCGATGCAAAGTTTGGTAACTCGTTGGGTAAAAGTTTTGCTTCTCGTTCCTCGCCAAAAACAAAAAAAGAAAGAAGATTTGCTTCGTAAGGAATCTACCTGCCTAAATCTGCAAGTTGTTTCCCAAAACAAAGGACCAAAGCATATCGGTAGTTAATCCACGTAATCAGGGATACACATAGACGTGATTTACGCCACCAGTCAACAGCGCGTTTCTGGGATACGCCACCGGTCTGACAGTAAAGGTAGCGGTGATGAACTGGTTTCAAGCACGCTAATCATTCTGCTGTTCTAATATATCATGGCATGTTGCTGCTCTCGGTCGATGTTCTGTCAAGTCATCAGGAGAAAATTGGATATTTGCCACTTTCAATATGTGGCTTCTCAAAATTGCCACTTTCAGGATTGACTTCGCAAAATTGCCACTCTCCATGTTGGCTCGTTGATTACCATGCAACTTCCCTATCTTTAGTGATTTTATTTTTTCTTTTCCAAGCACCGGAAAAGACCAAACTACCCCTGATTCTATACAGCTACTATCCACGTACGTTCTGATTGATACGAGAGCGCACCGGCTGCCGAGAATACCGTGACCTCGACGCGGAGTGTCGCACATCGCTTAGATGTCGCGTGCCGCCGATCTTCTCGACGTCCCGTGTTGCCGATCTTCTATACGCAGCGTGCCGCCGATATCGGCAACGCCGCATGCCGCTAATCTCGTCCAGGCCGCGTGTATGAATTCTCGATGGTATTGTGTTGACCTTGCTTTGTTCAAAAATCTGTAGTGATTGATCCATCCGCCTCCTCATCCCAGCCGAGTGGTTAGGCGGCCGGGACGAGCGGCGGGAGCGCCGAGCAGGCCACTGGCCTGAGTGGCTATGGCGCGCGGGCAGACAGGGCGATGGGCGATGGCGGAAGGGCGGAGCAAGCAGCAAGCAGCCGAGTGGCGCGGACGACGACGGCGACTGAGCGGGTGGCGTCAGCGGCGCTTTTACGGACGACAAGATCTGTGCAGCTCGTTCTCCTCTACTTGAACAGATGCATAAATAGATACAGATAGTCAGATACTGAACTGTGTAGTTTGGTCTTTTCCTGTGTTTATAAATGGATAAGGAAAAAGGAAAATCACAAAGAAAGTGGCATCGTAATCAAGGAGCCAATGAGCGGAGTGGCAATTCTGCGAAACCAATCTTGAAAGTGGCAATTTTGAAAAGCCACATATTGAAAGTGGCAAATATTCATTTTTCTTGTCAAAACACAATTGCGATGAATATGCCTGCAATTGGAATTAGAAACGTATACGTTATACATTTTTGCATAGGAAAAGGAGCTCTTCCTGAGCCAGGTATTGAACAGAATGACAAATAAAATTAAGCGAAGGAGATGCATCGATACTTTTACAAGTGTAATTAGAAGAAAAATGATGGTTTGATTTGCGTCCGCCTACCACTCCACTACTAACAAACACTGTTTTATGATTGGTGTGAATGCAAGAACCAAAACAGATGCATTACGAACCTGCAGGAGAATTTCCTCTTTGTAGTCCAGTGCATTTGTCTCGCTGTAACACTTAAGGGAGACAAGTAGCTAGCTCAGGATCGATCTGGCTCAGTCGCATCTGATCTCAAACCTACCAGAAAGAGTACAGTTGCATCAACTGGAGCTGATCCATTAATTTACAGTGTAGGCATAGAGTTGGAGAAACAAAAACTGGAGACGACTATTCTTCTTCACTTCTTAATAAGGTATTTAACTATTTCTCCTGTAAATAGTTAAAGTTGCCCTGGATAAGCTTCAAAGTTGCCCTGGATAAAACTGAGACAGAACAGAGTATGTGAGCAAAAAAATAAAACTAGCACATTTTTTGTGCGGCTTTATCTAAATTAGTTTATGAATCAGCATCAAAGTTCAGTGCTACAATCTACAGGCATCGCCACACGGTCGATAGACTCGGTCCACTGCATACCTTCTAACTGAAGTACCCACACAGTACTACGCCCAATCAAACACATGAACAGGCCACGCTGCCAAACGCCAAGTCTGAACCGGCACAGTATCCTGATCAATGTTCATACTATAGGCAAAATTTAGCCCCCCCCCCCCCCCCCCCACACACACACACACCCCTATGTTAGAATCCTGGCTCCGTCCCTAGCCTTTGCACTGCACAGTCTCTTTTCCGTGCCAAAGACATAAACGGTTGTGACTTTGGCAGTCAACCACGAACCTGATTTGCCTGAACGAATCGAAGAAAACACTCTTTGTGCTATATAGCAGCCTTTGTTTACCAATGATACAACTGGATACATACATATATTTCCCAGAAGAAAACATAGGATTTACTGTGTTTTCCTGAAGAAAATATAAGATTACATACACATATTTGGTTTTCCTAAAATCACTGCATTACTATAAATTACTCCCTCCATTCATAAATATAATATGTTTTAAATATATTAATAGGAATATATACAGACTGAAATGAGTGAATAAACCCAATAAAATGTGTTTATATGCATTCGATTAAGAAGAAAGTTACTCTAGACATCTTATATTTGTGAACAAAGAGATTAATTCGTAATGCTTCTTACTCCTATTAGTAACTGAAAATAACCAAGAGCACAATTAGGATGAGCTCTAGTTCACCTCTTTGGTCTGGCGGTTGGGACCTTCATCTCGTTCCTCCCTCTCTGTCTCGCGGCTCAATAACAAGACTCTATGATATATCAGTAACAAGTTTGTAAATACAAAAGCACCGATACAAGTTTCTGTTTTCCCTTATATCGACAACAATCCAGTTGTTGTGCCTCACAAAAAAAAAGGGTACAACACAACTGGCACTCATAATGTATCTCGCATAATTATTAAACCATAAGAAATCAGAAAAGGCAAACCCGGCATCACTATATAAATATCACTAGAATAGACAAAACCAATAAAAGTAAGCCCTTGCTCCTACGAAGTGGCAGCATCCCTTCAAGCATTATAAATCTGTATACCACTCCACTAGAAGACACTCATAATGCTTTTACAAGTGTAATTAGAAGGAAAATGATGCTTTGATTTGCATATGCCTACCACTCCACTACTAACAACACTTTTGATTGGTGCAGTTTCTTCTAATTAAAGCAACAACCAATTATATACGAAAAGATCATTCACGGGACATAGCGACTCCATGACTCGGTCGCCCGACAACATCAGCACATGGCGAATTACTTGGCATCCATGTTCGAGATCTCATCACGAATATTGATGGCTGGCAAGACGAGAGGAAGTGGCTTCACTGTATGCCCATGCCACACATAACGTTTAATTTTCCATATTATCCTATCAAAAATGTTCAAGGGAGCCAAGATGCAGCCACACCTACGCTAGATAGTGTTGGGGAACGTAGCATGCAATTTCCAAATTTTCCTACGCTCATGCAAGATCTATCTAGGAGATGCATAGCAACGAGGAAGAGTGTGTCCACATACCCTCGTAGACCAAAAGCGGAAGCGTTAGTTTAATCGGTTGATATAGTCGAACGTCTTCTCGATTCTACCGATCAAGTACCGAACGTACGGCACCTCCGAGTTCTGCACACGTTCAGCTCGAAGACGTCCCTCGAACTCTTGAACCAGCAAAGTGTCGAGGGAGAGTTCCGTCAGCACGACGGTGTGGTGATGGTGATGGCGATGTGATCCGCGCAGGGCTTCGCCTAAGCACTACGTGAATATGACCGGAGGCGTAAACTATGGAGGGGGGCGCTGCACACGGCTAACAATGTTTATTGTGTGTTCTAGGTGCCCCCTCCCCACATATATATAGGTGGGAGGGGGAGGGGGACAGCCATGGGGCGCCCCAAGTAGGAGGAATCTTACTTGGGGGCCTCCTCCAATTCGGCCTCCCCCTTTCCTTATCTCCGGAGGGGGAAAGGAAAGAGGGGAGAGGGGAGAGGAAGGGGGGATCCTATTCCCTCTATTTCCTTTTCTCCTCCCCTTTTCCTTTCTCCACTTAGGCCGGCTCATATGAGGGCGCACCATCTCCTTAGGGGCTGGTCTGTCCCGCCCTTGGCCCTATAAGGCCCATATCTTTGCCGGGGGGTGCCCGGAACCCCTTCCGCTGACCCGATACGTACCCGGTATCCCCAGAACACTTCAAGTGTCCGAATACTATCATCCTATATATGAATCTTTACCTCTCGACCATTTCGAGACTCCTCGTCATGTCCGTGATCCCATCCGGTACTCCGAAAAACATTCGGTCACCAAATCACATAACTCATATAATACAAAATCGTCATCGAAACATTAATCGTACGGACCCTACGGGTCCAAGAACTATGTAGACATGATCGAGACACATCTCTGATCAATAACCAACAGCGGAACCTGGATACCCATATTGGTTCCTACATATTCTACGAACATCTTTATCGGTCAAACCACAATAACAACATACGTCATTCCCTTTCTCATCGGTATGTTACTTGCCCGAGATTCGATCGTCGGTATCTTCATACCTAGTTCAATCTCGTTACCGGCAAGTCGCTTTACTCATTCCCTAATGCATCATCCCGCAACTAACTCATTAGTCACATTGCTTGTAAGGTTTATATTGATGTGCATTGCCGAGAGGGCCCAGAGATACCTCTCCGATACTCGGAGTGACAAATCCTAATCTTGATCTATGCCAACCCAACAAACACCTTCGGAGACACCTATAGAGCATCTTTATAATCACCCAGTTACGTTGTGACGTTTGATAGCACACAAGGTGTTCCTCCGGTATTCGGGAGTTGCATGATCTCATAGTCAGAGGAATATGTATAAGTCATGAAGAAAGCAATAGCAATAAAACTTAACAATCATTATGCTAAGCTAACAGATGGGTCTTGTCCATCTCATCATTCTCTAATGATGTGATCCCGTTCATCAAATGATAACACATGTCTATGGTCAGGAAACTTAACCATCTTTGATTAACGAGCTAGTCAAGTAGAGGCATACTAGGGACACTATGTTTTGTCTATGTATTCACACATGTACTAAGTTTCCGGTTAATACAATTCTAGGATGAATAATAAACATTTATCATGATATAAGGAAATATAAATAACAACTTTATTATTGCCTCTAGGGCATATTTCCTTCAGTCTCCCACTTGCACTAGAGTCAATAATCTAGTGCACATCATCATGTGATTTAACACCAATAGTTCACATCTTTATATGATTATTTCACATCTCCATGTGACTAACACTCAAAGGGTTTACTGGAGTCAATAATCTAGTTCACATCGCTATGTGATTAACATCCAAAGAGTACTAAGGTGTGATCATGTTTTGCTTGTAAGAGAAGTTTAGTCAACGAGTCTGCCACATTCAGAGCGGTATGTATTTTGCAAATTTTCTATGTCTACAATGCTCTCCATGGAGCTACTCTAGCTAATTGCTCCCAGTTTCAATACGTATCCAGATTGAGACTCGGAGTCATCCGGATCGGTGTAAAAGCTTGCATCGACGTAACTCTTCACGACATACTCTTTATCACCTCCATAACCGAGAAATATTTCCTTAGTCCTCTTAGGTAACTAAGGATAACTTTGACCGTTGTCTAGTGATCCACTCCTGGATCACTATCGTACCCCTTGCCAAACACATGGCAAGGCACACAATAGGTCTGGTACACAACATAGCATACTTTATTGAACCTATGGCTGAGGCATAGGGAATGACTTTCATTCTCTTTGTATTTCCTGCCGTGGTCGGTTTTTGAGTCTTACTCAACTTTACACCTTGCAATACAGGCAAGAACTCCTTCTTTGATTGTTCCATTTTGAACTACCTCAAAATCTTGTCAAGGTATGTACTCATTGAAAAATCTTATCAAGCGTCTTGATCTATCTCTATAGATCTTGATGTCCAATATGTAAGTAGCTTCACTGAAGTCTTTCATTGAAAAAAATCCTTTCAAACACTCCTTTATGCTTTCTAGAAAATTCTACATCATTTCCGAACAACAATATGTCATTCACATATATTTATCAGAAAAGATGTAGTGCTCCCACTCACTTTCTTGTAAATACATGCTTTGCCGCAAGTCTGTATAAAACTATATGCTTTGATCAACTCATCAAAGCGTATATTCCAACTCCGAGATGCTTGCACTAGTCCATAGATGGATCGTTGGAGCTTGTACACTTTGTTAGCACCATTAGGATTGAGAAAACCTTCTGGTTCCATCATATACAACTCTTCTTTAATAAATCAATTAAGGAATGCAGTTTTGACATCCATTTGCCAGATTTAATAAAATGTGGCAATTCCTAACATGATTCGGAGACTTGAAGCATCGATACGACTGAGAAAATCTCATTGTAGTCAACACCTTGAACTTGTCTAAAACCTATTTGCGACAATTCGAGATGTGTAGATAGTAACACTACTATCAGCGTCCGTCTTCCTCTTGAAGATCCATTTATTATCTATGGCTTGCCGAGCATCGGGCAAGTCAACCAAGTCCATACTTTGTTCTCATACATGGATCCCATATCAGATTTCATGGCCACAAGCCATTTTGTGGAATCTGGGCTCATCATCGCTTCCTCATAGTTCGTAGGTTCGTCATGGTCTAGTAACATGACTTCCAGAACAGGATTATCGTACCACTCTGGTGCAGACCGCAATCTGGTTGACCTACGAGGTTCGGTAGTAACTTGATCTGAAGTTTCATGATCATCATCATTAGCTTCCTCACTAATTGGTGTAGGCATCACAGGAACAGTTTTCTGTGATGAACTACTTTCCAATTCAAGAGAAGGTACAACTACCTCATCAAGTTCTACTTTCCTCCCACTCACTTCTTTCGAGAGAAACTCCTTCTCTATAAAGGATCCATTCTTAGCAACAAATGTCTTGCCTTCGGATCTGTGATAGAAGGTGTACCCAAAAGTTTCTTTTGGGTATCCTATGAAGACACACTTCTCCGATTTGGGTTCGAGCTTATCAGGCTGAAGCTTTTTCACATAAGCATCACAACCCCAAACTTTAAGAAACGACAGCTTAGGTTTCTTGCCAAACCACAGTTCATATGGTGTCGTCTCAACAGATTTAGATGGTGCCCTATTTAACGTGAATGCAGTTGTCTCTAATGCATAACCCCAAAATGATAGTGGTAAATCGGCAAGAGACATCATAGATCGCACCATATCTAATAAAGTACGGTTACAACGTGGGGACACTCCATTTTGTTGTGGTGTTCCAGGTGGTGTGAGTTGTGAAACTATTCCACATTGTTTTAAATGAAGGCCAAACTCGTAACTCAAATAATCGCCTCCGCGATCATATCGTAGAAACTTTATTGTCTTATTACGATGATTCTCCACTTCACTCTGAAATTCTCTGAACTTTTCAAATGTTTCAGACTTGTGTTTCATCAAGTAGTTATACCCATATCTGCTCAAATCATGTGTGAAGGTCAGAAAATAACGATACCCGCCGCGTGCCTCAACACTCATCAGACCGCATACATTGGTATGTATTATTTCCAATAAGTCAGTGGCTCGCTCCATTGTTCCGGAGAACGGAGTTTTAGTCATCTTTCCCATGAGGCATGGTTCACAAGTATCAACTTATACATAATCAAGTGATTCCAAAAGTCCATCCGCATGGAGTTTCTTTATGCGTTTTACACCAATATGACCTAAACGGCAGTGCCACAAGTATGTTGCACTATCATTATCAACTTTGTATCTTTTGGCATCAATATTATGAATATGTGTATCACTACGATCGAGATTCAATAAACCATTTATATTGAGTGTATGACCATAGAAGGTTTTATTCATGTAAACAGAATAACTATTATTCTTTGACTTAAATGAATAACCGTATTGCAATAAACCTGATCCAATCATATTCATGCTCAACGCAAATACCAAATTACATTTATTTAGGTCCAACACTAATCCCGAAGGTAGAGGGAGTGTGCGATGGTGATCTTATCAATCTTGGAATCACTTCCAACACACATCGTCACTTCAACTAGTCTCTGTTCATTTTGTAACTCCTGTTTTGAGTTACTAATCTTAGCAACTGAACCAGTATCAAATACCGAGGGGCTACTATGAACACTAGTAAAGTACATATCAATAACATGTATATCAAATATACCTTTGTTCACTTTGCCATCCTTCTTACACGCCAAGTATTTGGGGTAGTTCCGCTTCCAGTGACCATTCCCTTTGCAGTAGAAGTGATGTCTACTACACAACATTCTTCTTGTAGACGTTGTTGGGCCTCCAAGTGCAGAGGTTTGTAGGACAGTAGCAAATTTCCCTCAAGTGGATGACCTAAGGTTTAGCAATCCGTGGGAGGCATAGGATGAAGATGGTCTCTCTCAAATAACCCTGCAACCAAATAACAAACAGTCTCTTGTGTCCCCAACACACCCAATACAATGGTAAATTGTATAGGTGCACTAGTTCGGCGAAGAGATGGTGATACAAGTGCAATATGGATGGTAGATATAGGTTTTTGTAATCTGAAAATATAAAAACAGCAAGGTAACTAATGATAAAAGTCAGCATAAACGGTATTGCAATGCTAGGAAACAAGGCCTAGGGTTCATACTTTCACTAGTGCAAGTTCTCTCAACAATAATAACATAATTGGATCATATAAATATCCCTCAACGTGCAACAAAGAGTCACTCCAAAGTCACTAATAGCGGAGAACAAACGAAGAGATTATGGTAGGTACGAAACCACCTCAAAGTTATCCTTTCTGATCGATCTATTCAAGAGTCCGTAGTAAAATAACATGAAGCTATTCTTTCCGTTCAATCTATCATAGAGTTTGTACTATAATAACACCTTAAGACACAAATCAACCAAAACCCTAATGTCACCTAGATACTCCAATGTCACCTCAAGTATCCGTGGGTATGATTATACGATATGCATCACACAATCTCAGATTCATCTATTCAACCAATACAAAGAACTTTAAAGAGTGCCCCAAAGTTTCTACCGGAGAGTCAAGACGAAAACGTGTGCCAACCCCTATGCATAAGTTCACGAGCTCACGGAACCCGCAAGTTGATCCCCAAAACATACATCAAGTGAATCACGTGATATCCCATTGTCACCACAGATAAGCACATGCAATACATACAACAAGTGTTCTCAAATCCTTAAAGACTCAATCCCATAAGATAACTTCAAAGGGAAAACTCAATCCATTATAAGAGAGTAGAGGGGGAGAAACATCATAAGATCCAACTATAATAGCAAAGCTCGCGATACATCAAGATCGTACCACCTCAAGAACACGAGAGAGAGAGAGATCGAACACATAGCTACTTGTACATACCCTCAGCCCCAAGGGTGAACTACTCCCTCCTCGTCATGGAGAGCGCCGGGATGATGAAGATGGCCACCGGTGAGGGTTCCCCCCTCCGTCAGGGTGCCAGAACAGGGTCCCGATTGGTTTTGTAGCTATAGAGGCTTGCGGCGGCGGAACTCCCGATCTAGGTTATGCTCTGGAGGTTTCTGTATATATAAGAGGTTTTGGCGTCGAGAACAAGTCAGGGGGGGTCTCCGGGCTGTCCACGAGGTAGGGACTGGGCTCTAGGTTAATAGGTTAGTCCCAAAAATCATATAAAATAGCATATAAATGCATATAAAAGATCTTAGATGGATAATATAATAGCATGGAACAATCAAAAATTATAGATACGTTGGAGACGTATCAAGCATCCCCAAGCTTAATTCCTGCTCGTCCTCGAGTAGGTAAATGATAAAAACAGAATTTTTGATGTGGAATGCTACCTAACATATTTATCAATGTAATCTTCTCTATTGTGGCAAGAATATTCAGATCCATAAGATTCAAGACAAAAGTTTAATATTGACATGAAAACAATAATACTTCGAGCATACTAACAAAGCAATCACGTCTTCTCAAAATAACATGGCCAAAGCAAGCTATCCCTACAAAATCATATAGTCTGGCTATGCTCTATCTTCATCACACAAAATATTTAAATCATGCACAACCCCGATGACAAGCCAGGCAATTGTTTCATACTTTTGATGTTCTCAAACTTTTTCAATCTTCACGCAATACATGAGCGTGAGCCATGGACATAGCACTATAGGTGGAATAGAATGGTGGTTGTGGAGAAGACAAAAAGGGGAAGATAGTCTCACATCAACTAGGCGTATCAACAGGCTATGGAGATGCCCATCAATAGATATCAATGTGAGTGAGTAGGGATTGCCATCCAACGGATGCACTAGAGCTATAAGTGTATGAAAGCTCAAAAAGAAACTAAGTGGGTGTGCATCCAACTCGCTTGCTCACAAAGACCTAGGGCATTTTGAGGAAGCCCATCATTGGAATATACAAGCCAAGTTCTATAATGAAAGATTCCCACTAGTATATGAAAGTGACAATATAGGAGACTCTCTATCATGAAGATCATGGTGCTACTTTGAAGCACAAGTGTGGTAAAGGATAGTAGCAATGCCCCTTCTCTCTTTTTCTCTCATTTTTTGTTTTTTTCTGGGCCTTCTCTTTTTTTTGGCCTCTTTTTTTTTATTTTTCGTCCGGAGTCTCATCCCTACTTGTGGGGGAATCATAGTCTCCATCATCCTTTCCTCACTAGGACAATGCTCTAAGAATGATGATCATCACACTTTTATCTACTTACAACTCAAGAATTACAACTCGATACTTAGAACACAATATGACTCTATATGAATGCCCCCAGCGGTGTACCGGGATGTGCAATGATTCAACAGTGACATGTATGAAAGAATTATGAAGGTGGCTTTGCCACAAATACGATGTCAACTACACGATCATGCAAGGCAATATGACAATGATGAAGCGCGTCATAATAAACGGAAAGGTGGAAAGTTGCATGGCAATATATCTCGGAATGGCTATGGAAATGCCATAATAGGTAGGTATGGTGGCTGTTTTGAGGAAGGTATATGGTGGGTGTATGGTACCGGCGAAAGGTGCGCGGTATTAGAGAGGCTAGCAATGGTGGAAGGATGAGAGTGCGTATAATCCATGGACTCAACATTAGTCATAAAGAACTCACATACTTATTGCGAAAATCTATTAGTTATCGAAACGAAGTACTACGCGCATGCTCCTTGGTGGATAGATTGGTAGGAAAAGACCATCGCTCGTCCCCGACCACCACGCATAAGGAGGACAATCAATAAATAAATCATGCTCCGACTTCATCACATAACGGTTCACCATACGTGCATGCTACGGGAATCACAAAATTTAACACAAGTATTTCTCAAATTCACAACTACTCAACTAGCATGACTCTAATATCACCATCTTCATATCTCAAAACAATCATAAGGAATCAAACTTCTCATACTATTCAATGCACTTTATATGAAAGTTTTTATTATATCCCTCTTGGATGCCTATCATATTAGGACTAAATTCATAACCAAAGCAAATTACCATGCTGTTTAAGACTCTCAAAATAATATAAGTGAAGCATGAGAGTTCATCTATTTCTTCAAAATAAAACCACCGCCGTGCTCTAAAAGATATAAGTGAAGCACTAGAGCAAACGACAAACTACTCCGAAAGATATGTGAAGATCAATGAGTAACTATGTGAAGACTCTCTAACATTTAAGAATTTCAGATCTTGGTATTTTATACAAACAGCAATCAAAACAAAAGAAAATAAAATGACGCTCCAAGCAAAACACATATCATGTGGTGAATAAAAATATAGCTCCAAGTAAAGTTTACCGATGAACGAAGACGAAAGAGGAGATGCCTTCCGGGGAATCCCCAAGCTTAGGCTCTTAGTTGTCCTTGGGGTGCCTTGGGCATCCCCAAGATTAGGATCTTTCCACTCCTTATTCCATATCCCATCGAATCTTTACCCAAAACTTGAAAACTTCACAACACAAAACTCAACAGAAAACTCGTAAGCTCCGTTAGTATAAGAAAATAAATCACCACTTAGGTACTGTTGTGAACTCATTCTAAATTCATATTGGTGTAATATCTACTGTATTCCAACTTCTTTATGGTTCATACCCTCCGATACTACTCATAGATTCATCAAAATAAGCAAACAACACATAGAAAACAGAATCTGTCAAAAACAGAACAGTCTGTAGTAATCTGTATCAAACGTATACTTCTGGAACTCAGAAAAATCTGCCAAAATAGGAAGAACTAGATAATTTGATTATTGATCCACTGCAATTGGAATCAGTATTTTATCCCTTTCTGGTGATTTTTAACAATTGTTTTCGTGAGCAGAAAGTTTCTGTCTTTTTCAGCAAGATCAAATAATTATCATCCAAGAAGATCCTATAGGTCTTACTTGGCACAAACACTAATTAAAATATAAAACCACATCTAAACAGAATCTAGATGGATTATTTATTACTAAACAGAACCAAAAAGCAAGAAACAAAAATAAAATTGGGTTGCCACCCAACAAGCGCTAACGTTTAACGCCCCTAGCTAGGCATGATGATTTCAATGATGCTCACATAAAACATAAGAATTGAAACATAAAGAGAGCATCATGAAGAATATGACTAGCACATTTAAGTCTAACACACTTCCTATGCATAGGGATTTTGTGATCAAACAATTTATGGGAACAATAATCAACTTGCATAGGAAGGCAAAACAAGTGCAACTTCAAAAATTTCAACAGATAGAGAGGAAACTTGATATTATTGCAATATGTAAAAGCACATGTTCCTCTCTCATAATAATTTTCAGTAGCATCATGAATGAATTCAACAATATAACTATCACATAAAGCATTCTTTTCATGATCTACAAGCATAGAAATTTTATTACTCTCCACAAAAGCAAATTTGTTCTCATGAATAGTAGTGAGAGCAAACTCAACAAAATAACTATCATGTGAAGGATAATCCAATTGAAAATTAAAATCATGATGACAAGTTTCATGCTTATCTTTATTCTTTATAGCATACGTGTCATCACAATAATCATCATAGATAGGAGGCATGCTTTTATCATAATAAATTTGCTCATCAAAACTTGGGGGACAAAAAATATCATCTTCATCAAACATAGCATCCCCAAGCTTGTGGCTTTGCATATCATTAGCATTATGGATATTCAAAGAATTCATACTAACAACATTGCAATCATGCTCATCATTCACATATTTTATGCCAAGCATTCTATGTAATTCTTCTTCTAGTACTTGAGCACAATTTTCCTTCCCATCATTTTCACGAAAGACATTAAAAAGATGAAGCATATGAGGCACCCTTAATTCCATTTTTTGTAGTTTTCTTTTATAGACTAAACTAGTGCTAAAACAAGAAACTAAAAGATTTGATTGCAAGATCTAAAGATATACCTTCAAGCACTCACCTCCCCGGCAACGGCGCCAGAAAAGAGCTTGATGTCTACTACGCAACCTTCTTCTTGTAGACGTTGTTGGGCCTCCAAGTGCAGAGGTTTGTAGGATAGTAGCAAATTTCCCTCAAGTGGATGACCTAAGGTTTATCAATCTGTGGGAGGCGTAGGTTGAAGATGGTCTCTCTCAAACAACCCCACAACCAAATAACAAAGAGTCTCTTGTGTCCCCAACACACCCAATACAATGGTAAATTGTATAGGTGCACTAGTTCGGCGAAGAGATGGTGATAAAAGTGCAATATGGATGGTAGATATAGGTTTTTGTAATCTGAAAATTAAAAAACAGCAAGGTAACTAATGATAAAAGTGAGCACAAACGGTATTGCAATTCGTTGAAACAAGGCCTAGGGTTCATACTTTCACTAGTGCAAGTTCTCTCAACAATAATAACATAATTGGATCATATAACTATCCCTAAACATGCAACAAAGAGTCACTCCAAAGCACTAATAGCGGAGAACAAACGAAGAGATTATGGTAGGGTACGAAACCACCTCAAAGTTATTCTTTCCGATCGATCTATTCAAGAGTCCGTAGTAAAATAACATGAAGCTATTCTTTCCGTTCAATCTATCATAGAATTCGTACTAGAATAACACCTTAAGACACAAATCAACCAAAACCCTAATGTCACCTAGATACTCCAATGTCACCTCAAGTATCCGTGGGTATGATTATACGATATGCATCACACAATCTCAGATTCATGTATTCAAACCAACACAAAGTACTTCAAAGAGTGCCCCAAAGTTTCTACCGGAGAGTCAAGACGAAAACGTGTGCCAACCCCTATGCATAGGTTCATGGGCGGAACCCGCAAGTTGATCACCAAAACATACATCAAGTGGATCACGTGATATCCCATTGTCACCACAGATAAGCACGACAAGACATACATCAAGTGTTCTCAAATCCTTAAAGACCCAATCCGATAAGAAACTTCAAAGGGAAAACTCAATCCATTACAAGAGAGTAGAGGGGGAGAGACATCATAAGATCCCATCCACAATCAATTCCCTTATATAACTAAAGCATTTCTAGACTCGACTTCGACCAGTTTGGCTTGGTAATCCTACAGGCAGTCAGGCTCTGATACCGAAACTGTCAGGACCCCGATTCCAAGTCACATCGATCTAGCCGGTAACACCTCATATCACTTTGTGGCCTCACGCACGGTATTCCCATGGGTGTCGCCTTACCATGGCCCGGGACCATTTGCGCCTTTTGGCTCACGTATATGATAGTGTCGCTAGCATCCATATGACAGAGAACCCGGGCCGACATGACTAGTCGTGAACCCAAAGTGGCACTAACTTACGGGGACAGGCATACATGAATCAACATCGAGCATGTCGGTCAGCAGCGTGCGAATCCGGGCTGTAGCTCTGGGCTAACAGGACTCCGGGAACCCGGGCTGTAGCAGGCTAGGCAGGACTCCGGATGTCACCGCGTGACATTTCCCCGAAGGGACAGACACAGGAACGAAGTGAATCACATGCCGGCCAGTCAAGTGTTCCGGAGCAGTAGTGCTGGGCTAGCAGGACTCCGGTGAACCGGGCTGTAGCGGACTACTATGGCTCATGGAAGCACAAGACTACATTTCCCCATAAGAGAGGCTACTAAGGATAAACAACTAGGTTGTCGGATCCCACACATACCAAGCATTTCAATCATACACACAATATGCTCGATATGTGCAAATACAACATGGCATCACAACAAGACTCTACGACTCAGAGTATTTATTCATTAGGGTCCGAAGAGCCAGATATTACAAACATGGGTCTCATGACCCAAACATACAGAGCATACAAGCAACAATCACATGCAGAAGCTTAACTTGTCTGAGTACAGACAACTATAAATGAAAAAGGCTGAGAAGCCTGACTATCTACCAGATCCTGCCGAGGGCACAAGATCGTAGCTGAGGTAACAAGCTAAGCGTCGAAGTCCACACAGCACTACTAGCGAGACTGACGTCTCTCTGCAAAACATAAAATAGGCAAACGTGAGTACAAATGTACCCAGCAAGACTTACATCAGAACTATCTACATATGCATCGGTATCAACAAAAGGGGTGGTGGAGTTTAACTGCAGCAAGCCAGCTTTGACTCAGTGGCTAACCTGAACTACGACTGCAAGCAACTCTTTTGAGGTGGCGCACACGAGTCCACATATTCACCATATCAATACACCACTATGGATCCCCTCCCGTCTCCCTACGAGAGCGCCATCCATAGCACTCACGCTTATCTTGCGCATTTTAGAGTATCCACTTTCACTTGTCTATGAACTGTTATAGGCAACCCAGAAGTCCTTTACCGCGGACACGGCTATTCGAATAGATGATGTTAACCCTGCAGGGGTGTACTTCTTCACACACGCTCTCGCCACTTACCACCATGTACATGTCGTGTACCTCGGCAACCTTCAAGCGGAAGCCTGGCGAGGGAGTCGGCCACGACTTGACTAACCACACAAGTCTCTAGTCCAGGTTTATCGCCTATTCGGGTTCCATCCGCAAGGAGATCCGGCCGGGGTGTCGCTCACGGCCCCAAACGATGTGTGCAGGGTTCCCAAGCCCACCTCGACGGATGGATCTACGCTTGGTACACCGTGCCACGGTGCCTAGTCTGTCCCAAGCCCACCTGTACCGGGTACCACTTGGTAGACTACTAACACAACCTACAAACACCAGAAACTAGTTGCAACTCCTGGACAGAGATCAAGTTGATTAATAAGTCGAGAGGGGCACTTAAGCATTCCAATGTGTGGTAGTAACTGTTCATGGATGACAAACACAGAACTCAGTTCCTGAGGACGGCTGCAATGAGACAACCCACCATGTACTCCTACATGGCCTCTCACCGCTACCTTTACCAAATCGTGTTCACACACTTAGCTCTCAACAGTAGGACATGTTCACCACATTACAATTCATCCCCGATGAATCAGACCTGACACAACTCTAAGCAATAGCAGGCATGACAAACAGGCATGAATGAGTAGGCACATCAGGGCTCAAACAACTCCTACTCATGCTAGTGGGTTTCATCTATTTACTGTGGCAATGACAGGTCATCCAGAGGAAAGGGGTTCAACTACCGCAGCATGTAACAGTTGAATCGTTGTTGTCCTAATGCAGTAAAAGAGAGCAGAAGCGAGAGAGTGGGTTTGTATCGGAATGAACAAGGGGGTTTCGCTTGCCTGGCACTTCTGAAGATCGCATTGAGTCTTCATTAGTGTCAACGATCACAACGCCGGAACATCGTCTACCGAGAAGGGACAAATACCGGCAACAGAGAAGAAATACAATCAATGCAATGCACAATATGATGCATGATCATGACATGGCAATATGAATGTGTTTTGGGCTAATGCAAGCTAGAACAGATTGAGATGAGTCCATTTGAACCAAAGATTCAAATGCAAACCCATTTTATAGAGTCATATAAGTGCATTATCTTGTTTCATCTAAACAGCATGGTTAGGTTGCTCTAACATGCATGAAACCAGTACAGATGGATAGATTGGATTTTTCTGATCATTTTTCATATATAAATCTTTTCATTCTGAGCTATAGATTATTTTCTATGATTTTTAGAAGTTTATAAGATTTTCTGGAATTTCCTATATAAGAATAAATCCACAAAAAGGTTAACTGCGTCAGCATGACGTCGTGGTGATGTCAGCAGGTCAAAGGCGCCAGCCTAGGTTAAACCTGACGGCTGGGACCCACATGTCAGTGTAACAACTAACTAACTAAGTTAATTTGCGCTAACTAAGCTAACACCTAAACTAAACAGGGGCATGGCCCACACGTCAGTGACCCTGGGGGTCAAATCCCCAGTCAACTGGGGCTAATCCACCGGCGACTCGCCGCCGGCGAGGCCAGACGCGGCGGCGAGGTGCGGGATTCCTCCTCCGGCGACCAAATGGCCGGCGGAGGGCATCTACGTGATGCGGACGACCTCGCGCATCGAGTGGTGGTGGCGGTTGGGCCTGGGGTGGCCGGGGTTGTCGCCGGCATCGTCCTTGGCGGTCGCCGGAGCTCGGGTGAGCTCGGGGTCGACGCTACGGTGGCCGGGGAGGCTCGTGCGGGGCACCTACGTGCTCTACGTGGCGCGGGAAGGAAGTTGAGCACAACGGACGGACCGCTAGGTGGCCGGAGGCTCGTCGGCGGTGGTCACAGGCGGCGGCGCGTGCGGGCGAGCAAGGTGCGGCGGCTATGGCACACGAGAGCGAGAACAGAGAGGGGGAAACGGTTCGGTGGCTCACGGCGGTTGCAGCAGGCGTCGAAGCGGGCTCGGGGAAGGCCGGACGGCAACGATTCGACGATGGGGATCCGCGGCGGCCAACGATGTAGAAGAGGTCGGGGACGGCGTTTTGAGGCGTCTGGCGTTGAGTGGGTAGATGGGGAGGACGAGGGCGTTGAGGCGAAGGCCATGGACACGTCGGCGAGGCGAGCGGGGGCCTGTGGCCGTGGCTACGGCGAGCGGTGGTGACGGGGGCGCTCGGGTGTGTTCGCGAGGGAGCCAGGGAAGGGGATGGGTCGAGGAGGTGAGCGAGGGGGTACCAGGGGGGGGGGTGCATGGCGTCTCCAGCCAGCTCCAAGCGGTCGGCGGCAAGCAGGAGGAGGCGTGGCGAGCTCGGCGGTGTCGCGGTGTCCCTCCTCTGCCTACTGGCAGAGGTAGGCGATGACTGGCACCAGGCCAGTGGGCTGGGCCGTGCTGGGCCATGCGAGGTAAGCGCCAGGTAAGACTCCTTTTTCATTTCTGTTTTCTGTTTTCTTTTTCTGTTATTTGTTTTGATTTATTTTTAAGCACTAAACCATTTTGCTTTCTTCTGATAATTTTGCAGGGACTAAAAGGATTATCCCAAAGCCCCTCACAATTTCTCAGAATTATTGGACACATATTCGATATATAGCAAATATAAATCCAATGCAAATAGTTATTGCATTAGCTTCAAATGCCCAAAATAAATATTTATGAGCTCCTAAAAATATTGGTTTGAATTTTAATTCTGGCCAATATTTTCATAGAGAAACATGAACATTTTCTTGGACCTATTTGAAGCAATTTTTATCTTGGTCTTTTTCAGAAATGATTTCTGAGGCTTTCACATGTCCCCATTTCAAATTCATTGAAATTTAAACATGATGCACACATGACTAGCTAGCCTAGAGCAAACCAGAACTAGGGATGTGACAAGAGGTCTCATACCTCTTAACACGGGCATGAGTCTGAAATATCATTTTCAACTCTTGGAACATCTCATATGCTCTATGGCGTTCAAAACATTTTTGAAGTCCCGGTTCTAAGCAGTAAAGCATGGCGCACTAAACTATCAAGTAGTCATCATACCGAGCTTTGTTAGACGTTCATAAGGTCTGCATCTGCTCCTACAATAGGTCTGTCACCTAGCGGTGCATCAAGGACATAATTCTTCTGTGCAGCAATGAGGATAATCCTCATATCACGGACCCAGCCCGCATCGTTGCTACTATCAGCTTTCAACTTAGTTTTCTCTAGGAACATATCAAAATAAAACAGGGGAGCTATACGCGAGATATTGATCTATAACATAGACATGCAAATAGTATCAGGACTAAGTTCATTATAAATTAAGTTCAATTAATCATATTACTTAAGAACTCCCACTTAGATAGACATCCCTCTAGTCATCTAAATGATCACGTGATGCATATTAACTAAACCATGTCCGATCATCATGTGAGATGGAGTAGTTTTCAATGGTGAACGTCTCTATCACTGGTGCGCGTCGGTCCTAAACAAACGGTTTTTGACCCCTTTCCGCGATGGCATTTGGAACCATCGCCAAGTGAGTGTGTGCGATAGGGTGTCCTTCCCACACGACCCAGAAATCGTCGGGGATAGGCCCTCCTGGGTGCCAGGCTGGGGCCGTGTGCGATCGGGCGAGGCATCGAAACCTAATCATTTCCGTAGGTATGTACATCCCACACGGTGAATCCTAGAAATCATTTCCGTAGGTATGTACATCCCACACAGTACATCCCAGAAATCATTTCCGTAGGTATGTACATCCCACATGGTGAATACTAGAAAATCATTTCCGTTCGTATGTATATCACACACAGTTAATCCAACGAATACGTTTCCGTTCTTATGTACATCCCACACAGTCAATACAGGGAAAACATTTCCGTTCAGATGTACATCCCACACGGGTTTATCTATACGCTCGTGTGTGAAAGGTATAACTATCACACACACTCTGCCTTGGTTAACTATTTGCTTTCATTAACTACATCACACACGATTTGATGTAGAAAACTGTGTGGCATTGGGCTATCCATCGGAAGCGCTTTTACTGCTACACCCGTTTGCAAAGGTCCATAACACATTTAGCCGGTTTATTAGTTTATAATTAATAATTCCAGTATTATGCAAATTCACATTTCATATCGAACAACTGTTTGCCAATTTCATATCAGGCACATAAATATATTATAACATCACAGTACGATAGCTACATGAAAACAGCACAGTACAACATATAGCTAGTTCAACTTCATAAGAACAATATATTCATTTTCCTAATCGAGATCATCCATGCTCGTCTTATCCACCTCTGCTTTCAGTTCAGTAAGAACCCGTTTTGCACGGGCCAACTAGGAAGTGTCTCCTCCTTCGCCAACACCATCTTAGCAAAGTATTTTTTTAAAATCTGAGCTCATTCTGCACCTTCAAATTTTTATCCCACATCTTGAAATATGCTTCAGCGTTGACAAGACTTTCTCTAAGCCTAGCTGTGTTTCACTTCCTCATGCATGCTCCAGAGCTTCGTTGGGCACATCTTCAAAGACTGTGGCCACTCTTGATCAACCCACTCCAAGTAAGAACACTTCCGTTCATCCTATAATATTTAAAACTACATCAGTAACAATTGTAGGGGAAATGGGTTTATAGCAACATAGAAAATCACCAATGCTTATTTTGAAAAACTGAAGACACATGTTAATTATGACATATCTTCTCAAAGAGATCAATGTGCAAATGAAATAATTGCTACTGAGACAACAACCAAATTCTGGAACATCAGAAGCTATAATTGACTACAACGATGCTACAAGTTCTTACTCATGTACAATAAATACCAAGTTGAACATTTTATGAGGAAGGTAAATATAACTGCAACAACATAGCGACAGTGTTTGAGTGACAGCAAATTGATACTAACAGGTGTGTACATGCACAAATTTAGTAACATAGAACTAATAGCACTAAGGCCGTCCACTATGTATGCCAAAACTGGTGTAAAGACAACTGTTGCTACATCTCAGACCGGTGCCCTGAACTGGCAAGCCGATGCGGCGGAAAAAGAATCAGGGACCCAGACTCCGGAGCACGTAGTTGCTCCGATGCCCAGTTCCTTCGTGCCATAAAGATTTAATATTTTACTGCATGGCTGCTCGGATGTGTGGACCAAAGTTGGCTGCACAAACCGCTGAAGCGGTGCCAAATAATTTTCTAATGGCACCGCTGATGAGATGGAAACAATTTAAGATACTAGGTAAAAACTATGACACTATCTTAGGATGCGTTTGGTTGAAGGTGTGGTATGAATGGGTTGGGACCGTGACAGTGTCTGAATCACATCTAACAAATGATTTGGAACAACGAAAGAGGGTCTAACCTTCTCTGCACATGCCAGAAACTTCCTCCCAGTGTCCACAGAATCAAACGCAAGTATCTTCACGCATGGAGATTGATGGTGACAATGAGCAGATAGATCTTCAGCCACCCCGCTCCATTCGTTGTCACTGATGGTCTTAGGGAGCTACAAGAGGAAGAAACGACTCAAATCGACCTCCGGGTAAAAATCCTTCATTCCAAGTCATAGCCCGAGAGAGAGAAGAGAGGCATACCCGGGTGGTGAAGGAGTAGTCGCCGGAGGAGGAACCGTTGGAGATGTCTTTGAAGAAGACCATGGCGACCCCGGTGGTAGGATGCGAGACGGCGAGAGCGAAGAAGCGGCTATAGCTTAGCAAGGAAGGAAGGAAGGAGGAAACAGGGGAAATGTGACTTGTGGTCAGGGAGAAAAGGGGGTGGGGAAGGGGGGTGGGGGGGGGGGCGGGGTAGATATTTTGGCGGTAGGCCAAAATTTTGGAAATGTGGAGGGAAACTTTGCGCGCGGTGCCGCTGGACCATTCACTTTGAATGATTGTGTGCATCGCAAACGATTATTTCTTCTTTACGCGCATGGGATGAGTTTGATAATTAAAATTTTGGTCTCAAGGCATGGGCACATTCACTTTGAACGCGTGCGGTGCCGCCGGACCATTCACTTTGAAAAATTGTGTGCATCACAAACGATTCTTTTGCTTTACGCGCATGGGATGAGTTTGATAATTCAAATTTTGGTGGAAATTTCCCCGGGTACGTCATTGCATAATTTAACATCGCTTGCTAATTTGGGCACACAAAAGAGCGTACAGCAGACAGACCACACTTACAGAATCAAACAATTTTAGTAATTACACAGAGCTAGTTGACCTAAACATTGCTCTAACAAAAGACCAGCATTAAAAACAAAGCCTAAGTATGCATAATGAAAAATCCGCCGCCGTGCCGGCCTATGCATCGCCGGTGTGCGATGAGACGTTGATGACTTGTCCTGGCAACATGCTGCCGTTGGTGGACTCCGCGTCCCCCTGCTGAAGTCGACCGTGTCCTCGTCCTCGTCCTCGGCGCCGCCCTCAAGGTTGTAGTACTCGTAGTAGTGCCTGCGCCAGAGCTCGCGTTGGTACTCCATCGCCGATTCCTCGACGAATAGACTGTTCTCTACCTTGACCTCGGCCACGCGCAACTCCTCCTCCCGGCGCTCCTCTATCTCCGCCGCCTCCTACATCTGCAGCTCCCGCTCGGCGACCTCATGAGGAAGCAGGTGCTCCATGGCCACCGCCGCCTTTTCATACATGGGTTGCATGCTGGAGTCCAAGGTGGCCTGGAATATCTTGGCGTGTGCATCCTCGATCTTGGCGTGGATGGCCTCGACCCGGGCCAGGGCGACATCAGCGGCACGGACGGCAGCTCGAGCGCTCTCGGTGTTTGCAGCCGCCATCGCAGCAGCAGCTGCAGCCGTCTCGGCTACTGCAGACGCCCTCTCGGCGGAAGCAGCCGCGCTCAATGCGGATGCGGTGGCACTCTCGGCGTAGGCGGCCTCGCTCTCGGCGCAGGCGGCGGCGCTCAGGGGGGACGCGGCCATCGTACGGGCCTTCACGAAGCGTTTCCACGGCCTCATCTTTGCAAGAAGGGGGTGCGGGAATGGGGATCGGGATTCGTGGATTCGGGGGTTGCCGGCACTAGAGCAGACGAGCCTGGCGAAGCTTAAGGAGGGAGACTTAAATAGACCCAGATATTTTCATCGCAAACGGTTCCTAGAAAACAACTGTGTGTGATGTTGTAGATATTTTTTACTAGCTGTGAAAGACGAATTTGGAATGAAGTGCCAACGGATGGTGTTTTAAATGAACGAGAAATTTTGTAGTACTAATACAACTGTAATGTCAAATTTTGGAAAATTCCAGGGGTCATTTGACCTTCTAAGTCATTTAAGTGATTTTCTAGTCATTTAATGACCGTAATTGAAATTTGAACTACATATACATGCAACAGCTAACCATAACGGTTTGAAAACTCATATTTCGTGTACTTGTGTGCGATTTAATTCCATGTGTAGTAAATTGGAAGGAATTTTCGAACATATTGGTCTAACGGCTATGACACAATTAAGCATGGAGTGACATGGCATTTTAATTCCAAAAAATTAAAACAATCAGAAACACATGAAACCTTGGTTGATGTAATGTCATGCCACCAAGATGATGTGATAAAAAAATGGGCATGATTGACCAAAGTTTGGACACACACCCCTCACAAACCGAAGCAACTCACTAGAAGGCTCGTGGTTCCGAGAGGGAACAATCCATGTTTGATGACAAACGGGAGATAGCTTTCTCTTACGGCCTTCAAATTTTTGTACGTCTAATGTGCACTACTACAACTGTAATGTGAAATTTTTGAAAATTCTAGGGGTCATTCGACCTTTTAAAGACATTTAAGTGATTTTCTAGCCATTTAATGACCGTAATTGAAATTTGAACTACATCTACATGCAACGCGTAACCGAAACGGTTTGAAAAATCAAATTTGTGTACTTGTGTGCGAGTTAATTCCATGTGCAGTAAACTAGAAGGAATTTTCAAACATATTTGTATTACGACATGGACATATATGCACGAATACGTATGCATGGAGTGGCATGGCTTTTTAATTCCAAAAAAAATCAGAAACACATGAAACCTTGGTTGATGTAATGTCATGCCACCAAGATGATGTGGTAAAGAAATTGGCATGTGTGACGAAAGTTTGGAAACACACCCCTCACAAACCGGAGCAACTCGCTAGAAGGTTCGTGGTTCCGAGAGGGAACAATGCATGTTTGATGACGAACGGGAGATAGCTTCCTCTTACGTCCTACAAATTTTTTCTATGTCTAACGTGCACTACTACAACTGTAATGTGAAATTTTGCAAAATTCTAGGGGTCATGTGGCCTTTTAAAAACATTTAAGTGATTTTCTAACCATTTTGTTACATCCCAAAATTCTAAATTTTGGAATGTTATGATAAATAGATAGATTTGATTGATTGTTTGATTGTTGTGTGAATGATTGATTGAAAGTGATTGAAATTCGAACTTTTTGAAAGTTAAATGAGAGGGAATAAAAGGACTTTCCCAAACTTTCATTTTTGCATTTATGATCTTCGTGAATTCAAATTCTTTTCAAAATACAAAACCCTAGAGAGAAGATGACATGACTTCTTCCATATAAATAAATGAAAAGGGTGTTTGAAAAATATTTGAATTCCATTTGGAAATATTTTCCAATTCAGAAACTTTATGCAACTCAATGACTTTCACCAGAGAAGATAAAATGACTTCTTCAAATTATGAAATATAAGTTGGGAGTTTCAAAGATCAAATTTAAAGTCCTTTTTGAATTTATTTTTAATTTGGAGTTATTTGAGTTTTATTCGAATTGTTTTTCTCCAAAAATAAAATATATGGAAAATAGGGTAACATGATTCCCTACATCAGAAAATTGGAGATAAATAAGTTTGAAATCATTTTGGTATTTTTAAAATGATTTTTATTGGATTTTAGTAAGACAGTAGCACTCTTTGAATTATTTGAGTTTGTGTGGAGTTTATTTGACGTTAGGAAAATGTTCATCTTGTAGAAAATATTTTTCTGAAAATTTTGATATATTATATGCCTATATAATATATATATTTTTTCCTTTGTTTTATTTATTTTGTTTGCCAGTGTTTTAAAAAAAATCTTCTTCGCCGACGGGGCCGGCCCACCACCCAACCGGGCCAGGCCAAGCCCAGCCCAGTCGCGCCGTCCCCGATCTCACGCAGGAGGCCGGATCCCGCACGCCACCGACGCCGCCTCGGCGTCCGAGCCGTCCCCGCCGCGGACTCCTCCTCGCCGCCTCTCCCCTTGACCCCTCCTCCACGCCGCTCCACTTTCCGAGCCGCGCTGCCGCCCTCGCGTCATGCCGCCGCCGCCGCACTTTGCCGCTCCTCGCCGCACCGTCGCACCGCACCTCGCCGCCGCCGGATCGCGCCGCTACCCGCACCGCCTTGCCGCACCCCGCCGCCGCCGTCCGCGCCACCGCTAGCCGCCAGCGGCGCCGCCTCGCGCCGCCGCCGACGCTCGCACTCGCCGGAGCCGTCGTCTCGCCGGAGTAACCGCCGCCTTAAGTTTATTTCCCTCGAACCGGTATAAACCAATTTAAACCACCCCGATTTTTCTTCGGTTTTTTATATAGATCAGTTTTATCTTTTAGATCGGTTTATTATTTAGGTTTTTATTTTTTTGCGAGCGTTCATTAGTTAGGGTTCTGTAGTGAACGGTTTTCGTTCGTTAGCGTTCTGTAGAGAACGTTCGGTCGATAGGATTTTTCTTTTTCTTTTAGTTTTCGGCCAGGGACCCATCCATGAATATTTTATTCACAGTTCAGTCCCTGATCTTCAAACGACCACATCTTTTTACTCGTTTATCCAAATCCAACGAAACCAACGCCCACGTCTTTGTTATGATCCCCTCTATCCAGATAAACAACTTAAACATGTTTTTGATAATTTAAATTTTGTTTCAAATATATTTGAATTTGAATCTTCTTTTGATCATAACTTGAGTTTCGTAGCTCCGATTTAGTTGATTCTTTTTGCTTATCGAAGCTCGTGACCTAAACTTTCTGATAAGGCCAAATTCACATAATTTTGGTACTGTTAGAAATTGTTTTATGTTGCAAGAGTTGTTTGCTTGGTTTTGATGTTTTCTGAATCGTATTCTTCGTTCTTTCCGATCTTTTGAGTGATTGCTTATGTGTGGTTACTATTGCTTGCTCACGATAGATTGACCGGAGTGTGACGAGTAGAACTATCAAGAGTTATGAGTGCGAATCATCTTCATCAACATTGCAGGCAAGTTCACACTTTGATCATATCCCTTTCATACCCAGTTTTTATGCATTAGTTTCACCCTCAAACATTGCATGGTTAGGAATTGATAACATGTGGGTATTGGGAAGTAGTTGATGAGGTAGGAACCTATTCCCTGCATTCAAACCTTGGTAGTTACTATTACGTTATGCTTATATTGCCATGCTATGCTCGTAGACGTGGATTGGGTTTGAGAGTATTCATGACAGATGTGAGTATTGTTAAGTAATGGTTCAACTTAAGGTGGCAACTTGAATACACATCTAGGTGGATTGAGGCACCTGGGGAATTCCAGTGATTGCCTGTATTTTTTTGAAATCCCGGGGTACCGTGTGATTCTCCTATGGACTGCCACCCAGGCTCAAAGGGATCATGAGATTATTCATAATAGAATCTTCCGTGTGCAGCCACAAGCTATTATGGGCTCTAGCATAGTTGATTAAGTCGTGTGAACTCTTACAGTGGTAGACTAGCAGATGTAGGGGAAAGTAGGTGTAACTGTCTACCCATCGTAAGGTGCTAACGCTTCTGAAAGACTGTGTCTCGGTCATCCGTTTTTCAAACACCATGTAGTGCGAGAAATCAGACGGAGGAGATCGTGTCTTGTGGGGAAAAGTGCGCAAACCTCTGCAGAGTGTACAAACTAATCATGGTTAGCCGTGTCCCCGGTTATGGACATCTTGAGTATCTGGTTCTTGGATTATCATGTTGATCTCATCACTTTTAATCTTAATTTGTTGGGTTGTTAATGATTACTTTTAATTGGGATTGAGAGGGGGTTTACCTTCTCAATATTTTTCAACAAACTTTGTAGTTAAATAAAATATATTCCTTTGTAGTAGGGAAAAATTGGCTTTTCGCAAAAACATTATAACCATAGAGCTTTTCCACCAGCCATATATGCATGTAGTGATAGCCATTGTTCATCATTTCTCTATGGTGTGAATTTGCCAGTACATTCAATGTACTGACCCTTTGTGGTTGCAACGTCTCATGTTGCAGGATTCTTACGACGAGTAAGTGATATGTTAGGGTTATGATTTCTACACTCAACTTTGTCGTTGGTGTTGATGGGAATCCACAACCTTGTTGTTACTTCCGCTATTTGGATTGAGGTAATAGTATTTACGTTACTTTATACATGTGATTTACCTATGTTATAAATCCTCTAGTACTATGTGTGTTAGCATACCGATCCAGGGATGACACTTAAGCACAGAGACTTGACCGTTTGAGGTCGTGTCGCTACAAGATGGTATCAGAGCACATGTTGACTGTAGGACGTGACCCTAGAAACTGGCAAGCCCATAGGAAGGAATTTTCTCTAGAACTTTCTTTTTCAAAAAGATCTTTTACCTCTCTTCTCTTCTGAGCTTATTCAAACATTCCCTTTAAGTGAGACCATACCCCTTTTCCCTTTGGACCACTCGAAAATTCGACGGATGAGACCACTTCAAGAAGTACAAGATATCGGACAACTAAGACCATTTTGGAATGAAGAAGATTTTACCGTGTAAATGGAAACTACAACGGTTGAAGACTCTGAAGACTAGGAGAATTTGAAGGCTCTGAGGAATTCCCGGATTTGTATGACCTAGGAATGGCTACCCTTATGGAAGTTGGCAGACTATGGAAGCCGTCAATGCCCGATATCAAGGTGTATTGGAGAAATACTAGAACGTGGAGCATTAGAAAACAAAGTTTTGTCAAGGAAAACCCTAAGGCAGGAGATATCAACTATGGAGAAATAGCTCATGGAAATGACAAGAGCAGAAACACTGCTATCCACGATGTTATCGCCCGCTTATGCTATTGTCACCGTGCCGAGTTAAGCATGCATATGCATGGAAGTATTGGATGGCAGAAGGCTGATGGAGCACCTATCAGCAAGATGAAGTTTTAACCTTAGCCGGTGTATCACCAGGATCTGGAGTGTTACATCAAGAAGGTAAGATGGACCTACAAGAAGCAGTATTTCATAAGGAAGCGTTTCGTGAAGAACTCAGGACCCAGAAGTTGAAAGTAGCCAAGCTAGAGGAGCAAAACCTCAAGATACCGGAGATACGTCAGGAACTGAAGGACAGTAGGACTATAGTTCATGCCAAGGATGTTGAAATCCAGAAGTTTGGAACGCAATTATTAAAGGAAGCCACGAGAGACTTCGCGTCAACAGAGAGGATCTGGCAAAAGGACTTGCGAAAGACAAGCATGATCGGAAGAAGCCACCGTAGACATGAACAAGACTTGAAGAGTTTGACGATGTTGAAGATTTATTGACCTTTAGAATACCAAACCCGGTTATATACCTATGTTAGATGCGACGTTTGTGAGCTGTCATTTGTTTGATGTCTTTCCGACAGCCACAAATAAAAATTTGTCTTTTCAAAACTATTGGTTGTGTTGTGTGTATCCCTCTCTATCTCTCTTATCTCACCCCAAACCCATGGACCCAATAGAGGATGAATGGAGATGAACTCACAGTTCCGGGACCGATAAGTCAATTGGAGACGGACCGATGGATTCAGAACTTGGCGGATCACATGAAGAATAACTCTGTAGCCAGAAAGGATATGACCCAGCATGCTCTGCAGTGTTTTGAAAGAGGTGCTGCTACTTGGTGGAGGATGTACCAAACCATCAATGGATGGCAAAGAGTAACCACTTGGGAAGAATTTAAGCTGACTCTGCAAAGATCTCGTCTTGTGTCCCAAAAGTTGAGGCCTTATGGAAAGGATATGAAGAAACCTTGTGCATACAAGCTTTGTGGAGAAATAGGACACAACCATTAAGAAAACAAGGACGAATACCCTCAAAAGCGGAGGATTACCAAAGGAGTTAGCCGAGGATCTAAGGGAACTTCGGTTGGAGATTGTTCCCAAAGGTTTTCTTGCAGCAAGGGAAGTTCAGTCTACATTGTTGGGAAAGATCCGTGAAGCTCAGAAGGATGACAAAGAAATTGCTGAGGTAAAAGAGAGGATGAGGAAAGGAAAGGCCAGAGGATTTCGTAAGGATGAGCATGACACCTTATGCCTCGAGGACCGTGTATATGTGCCCAATAATGCAAAGATCGGGAAGTTAATACTTCAGGAGGCTCATGACTCACCATACTCGATTCGCCCTGGAAACACCAAGATGTTTTTGGATTTGAAGGAGCGTTTATGGTGGACTGGTATGAAGAAGGATATTGCGGAGTATGTAGTCGTTGGTGATGTATGCCAGAGAGTAAAGGCAGGGCATCATAAGCCAGCCGGATTACTACAGCCTATGCCGATACCCGAATGGAAGTGGGATAAGCTTGGCATGGATTTCATTACCGGATTTCTCAGAACCAGATCGGGATATGATTCTATCTGGGTAGTAGTTGATTCGCTTGACCAAAGTGGCTCACCTTATCCCAGTGAAAACCACCTATACAAGTGCGAAGTTGGCCAAGATATATATGAACAGGATCGTATGTCTGCATGGAGTTCTGAGGACCATCGTATCAGATAGAGGAACACAGTTTACCTCAATGTTTTGGAATCAACAGACTAAGGCATAGCCTAGTGGTGGGAAGGGGCTGATGCCTTCCCACCCACCCAGGTTCAAGGCATGGTACTTGCAATTTGGGTTTGTTGCACCAATTATACTGTAAGGGGTTCCCTTACAGTCTTTCTGTCAAAAAAAATGTTTTGGAATCAGCTGCACCAGACTTTGGGTACTAGGCTAGAGTTCAGTACAACCTTTCATCCGCAGACAGATGGATAGACCGAGAGAGTCAATCAGATTCTGGAGGACATGTTGAGAGCGTGTGCGCTAGATTATGGATCTAGTAGGATGATAATCTACCTTACGCGGAGTTCTCATACAACAACAGTTTCCAAGCCTGTTTGAAGATGGCCCCTTTTGAAGCTTTGTATGGGAGAAGGAGCCAGACACTGTTGATGTGGGATGAAGTTGGAGACCGTCAGTTGTTTGGACCAAATGTGATCAAGGAGTCAGAAGAGAATGTTAAGTTGATTCGAGATAGACTGAAGGTAGCTCGGTCCAGGCAGAAGAGTTATGTAGACTCAAAATGCAAGGAGGTAGTCTATGAAATCAGAGACAGATCATATCTTCGTGTGCCACCTTTGCGAGGAGTTAAACGATTTGGAGTTAAGGAAAAGTTAGCCCCGAGATTTGTAGGACCATACCGAGTTTTGGAGCGTATGAGAGAAGTGGCCTACAAGTTGGAGTTACCCGAAGGACTGTCAGGAGTTCATGATGTGTTTCACGTTTCCCAGTTGAAGAGTGCCATGCAGAGATGGCCAATATTCCCCTGTAAGGATGCCTGACCCTGGAAAGGATAATGATGTTATTCCCCGAAGTGGATTTCGGACAAAATAAGTACGAGTTTTATCTCGATATGTTGGATACCCCAAGAATATGAAGAGATGAAGTACTATTGGACATAAAGGAGGTATGATGTTGGAAATATGGATCAATGTAAATTCCATGACGAGTCTGAGTAATCATGTCCTAGTTTGGTGCCAATAGAAGGAAGGAAGATAGTACAATTGGATGGATTTAAGAATGCTAGGAAGCTGGAAGTTAGATGTTGAGATAATGATCAGTTGGCCCAGATGATGAGTTCACGGTTTACAAGTGATGAGATGGGCCATAACCCACAGGTCCCAGGACCTGCGAAGAAGCAAGCACACTCTTGCTAAAGGAAAAACCCTGGAAGGAGTTACGATTTTATCGACAGACGATCTTATAGGAGTTACGCAAAACCTGAGAGTTGTGAAGGAACGATAGATGATTGTTTGGCTTGCAGAATCAATGGATTCATCCGAACCTGGTTCGTCGACAAGAGAAATTCTGCAATGCTTGTGAGGATGACCGAGTGTTAGAATGCGAGATTTGGGTGCGGGATGGATTGATCACCATACCAACTTACTCTTATTATTCGCCTTGCTATGTGGGATGGTAAATCTGAGTGACTTACCCATAGTAGAGAGACGATGATCAAAACCTTGTTTAAACCTTAGAATGGTATAAGTATTTTTTCCCTTGTACAAGGCAGCTTTTGCCTACCGTGTGAGGATCAACCAGACCCATTTCCTGCAGGAGAAACCATAAATTGATGACCACCATGAGATATCGATAGTTGTTTAGTTTTGGCGCCAGACCCGTCAGCTAAGAAGACCCAGTCATGGAAGAACCTTACCAAGATGAAAGGACAGAAGAATTGTGGTAAAGGTTATGCCACTACCGGAAGAGCCTAGAGAAGGAATTATCTCGAGAATCTGAGAAGACCGGCCCTGTCAAGAATAAGGATGGAGTATATGAGTATTGATGGGACCGTAACGATGTTTCTAAGGGTGGTAGCACCCCAGACCCCCTGTGATGATCGATGGATTTTAAGAAGACCCCAAACCTAACCTATTTCTTGCTAGCCCCTCCGAATCTCGAGGACGAGATTCATTTTAAGGGTGGTAGGTTCATAACATCCCAAAATTCTAAATTTTGGAATGTTATGATAAATAGATAGATTTGATTGATTGTTTGATTGTTGTGTGAATGATTGACTGAAAGTGATTGAAATTCGAACTTTTTGAAAATTAAATGAGAGGGAATAAAAGGACTTTCCCAAACTTTCATTTTTGCATTTATGATCTTCGTGAATTCAAATTCTTTTCAAAATTCAAAACCCTGGAGAGTAGATGACATGACATCTTCCATTTAAATAAATGAAAAGGGTGTTCGAAAAATATTTGAATTCCATTTGGAAATATTTTCCAATTCAGAAACTTTATGCAACTCAATGATTTTCACGAGAGAAGATAAAATGACTTCTTCATGAAATATGAGATGGGAGTTTCAATGATCAAATTTAAAGTCCTTTTTGAATTTATTTTTAATTTGGAGTTATTTGAGTTTTATTCGAATTGTTTTTCTCCAAAAATAAAATATATGGAAAATAGGGTAACATGATTCCCTACATCAGAAAATTGGAGATAAATAAGTTTGAAATCCTTTTGGTATTTTTAAAATAATTTTATTGGATTTTAGTAGGGTAGTAGGACTCTTTGAATTATTTGAGTTTGTGTGGAGTTTATTTGACGTTAGGAAAATGTTCATCTTGTAGAAAATCTTTTTCTGAAAATTTTGATATATTATATGCCTATATAATATATATATTTTTTCCTTTGTTTTATTTATTTTGTTTGCCAGTGTTTTAAAAAAAATTCTTCTTCGCCGACTGGGCCGGCCCAGCACCCAACCGGGCCAGGCCTAGCCCAGCCCGGTCGCGCCGTCCCCGATCTCACGCAGGAGGCCGGATCCCGCACGCCACCGCCGCCGCCTCGGCGTCTGAGCCATCCGCGCCGCGGACTCCTCCTCGCTGCCTCTCCCCTTGACCCCTCCTCCACGCCACCCGTCGCCCCCTCCCATTATTTAAGCCGCCGCCCGACCCCGCCTCTCTCTCTGCTCCGCCGCACCACTACTCTCTCCGAGCCGCGCCGCCGCCCTCGCGTCACGCCACCGCCGCCGCACTTTGCCGCTCCTCGCCGCACCGCCGCACCGCACCTCGCCGCCGCCGCATCGCGCCGCTACCCGCGTCGCCTTGCCGCACCCCGCCGCCGCCGTCCTCGCCACCGCTAGCCGCCAGCGCCGCCGCCTCGCGCAGCCGCCGACGCTCGCACTCGCCGGAGCCGTCGTCTCGCCGGAGTAACCGCCGCCTTCGGTTTATTTCCCTTGAACCGGTATAAACCAATTTAAACCACCCCGATTTTTCTTCGGTTTTATTCTTTTAGATCGGTTTATTATTTAGGTTTTTATTTTTTTGCGAGCGTTCGTTAGTTAGGGTTCTGTAGTGAACGGTTTTCGTTCGTTAGCGTTCTGTAGCGAACATTCGTTCGATAGGATTTTTCTTTTTATTTTAGTTTTCGGCCAGGGACCCATCCGTGAATATTTTATTCACAGTTCAGTCCCTGATCTTCAAACGACCACATCTTTTTACTCGTTTATCCAAATCCAACGAAACCAACGCCCACGTCTTTGTTATGATCCCCTCTATCCAGGTAAACAACTTAAACATGTTTTTGAAAATTTAAAATTTGTTTCAAACACATTTGAATTTGAATATTCTTTTGATCATAACTTGAGTTTCGTAGCTCCGATTTAGTTGATTCTTTTTGCTTATCGAAGCTCGTGACCTAAACTTTGTGATAAGGCCAAATTCACATAATTTTGGTACTGTTAGAAATTGTTTTATGTTGCAAGAGTTGTTTGCTTGGTTTTGATGTTTTCTGAATCGTATTCTTCGCTCTTTCCGATCTTTTGAGTGATTGCTTATGTGTGGTTACTATTGCTTGCTCACGATAGATTGACCGGAGTGTGCCGAGTAGAACTATCAATAGTTATGAGTGCGAATCATCTTCATCAACATTGCAGGCAAGTTCACACTTTGATCATATCCCTTTCATACCCAGTTTTTATGCATTAGTTTCACCCTCAAAAATTGCATGGTTAGGAATTGATAACATGTGGGTATTGGGAAGTAGTTGATGAGGTAGGAACCTATTGCCCTGCATTCAAACCTTGGGAGTTACTATTACGTTATGCTTATATTGCCATGCTATGCTCGTTGACGTGGATTGGGTTTGAGAGTATTCATGATAGATGTGAGTATTGTTAAGTAATGGTTCAACTTAAGGTGGCAACTTCGATACACATCTGGGTGGATTGATGCACCTGGGGAATTCCAGTGATTGCCTGTATTTTTTTGAAATCCCGGGGTACCGTGTGATTCTCCTATGGACTGCCACCCAGGCTCAAAGGGATCATGAGATTATTCATACTAGAAACTTCCGTGTGCAGCCACAAGCTATTATGGGCTCTAGCATAGTTTATTAAGTCGTGTGAACTCTTACAGTGGTAGACTAGCAGATGTAGGGGAAAGTAGGTGTAACTGTCTACCCATCGTAAGGTGCTAACGCTTCTGAAAGACTGTGTCTCGGTCATCCGTTTCTCAAACACCATGTAGTGCGAGAAATCAAACGGAGGAGATCGAGTCTTGTGGGGAAAAGTGCGCAAACCTCTAGAGAGTGTACAAACTAATCATGGTTAGCCGTGTCCCCGGTTATGGACATCTTGAGTATCTGGTTCTGGGATTATCATGTTGATCTCATCACTTTTAATCTTAATTTGTTGGGTTGTTAATGATTACTTTTAATTGGGATTGAGAGGGGGTTTACCTTCTCAATATTTTTCAACAAACTTTGTAGTTAAATAAAATATATTCCTTTGCAGTAGGGAAAAATTGGCTTTTCGCAAAAACATTATAACCATAGAGCTTTTCCACCAGCCATATATGCATGTAGTGATAGCCATTGTTCATAATTTCTCTATGGTGTGAATTTGCCAGTACATTCAATGTACTGACCCTTTGTGGCTGCAACGTCTCATGTTGCAGGATTCTTACGACGAGTAAGTGATACGTTAGGGTTACGATTTCTACACTCAACTTTGCCGTTGGTGTTGATGGGAATCCACAACCTTGTTGTTACTTCCGCTATTTGGATTGAGGTAATAGTATTTACATTACTTTATACATGTGATTTACCTCTGTTATAAATCCTCCAGTACTATGTGTGTCAGCATACCGATCCAGGGATGACACTTGAGCACAGAGACTTGACCGTCTGAGGTCGGGTCGCTACATATTTAATGACCATAATTCAAATTTGAACTACATTTATATGCAACGCCTATCCGAAACAGTGTGAAAAATCATATCTATGTACGTGTGTGCGAGTTTATTCCATGTGCAGTAAATTAGAACGAATTTTCAAACATATGGGTCTCACGGCATGGACACATGCATACGTATGCATGGAGTGACATGGCATTTTAATTCAAAAAAATATAAAAATGATCAAAAACATATGAAACCTTAGTTGATGTAATGTCATGCCACCAAGATGATGTGGTAAAGAAATTGGCATGTTTGACGAACGTTTGGACACACACCCCTCACAAACCAGAGCAACTCACTGGAAGGTTCGTGGTTCCGAGAGGGAACAATGCATGTTTGATGACGAACGGGAGATAACTTCCTCTTACGGCCATTTTTTCCTACTTTTAACGTGCACTAATACAACTGTCATGTGAAAATTTGGTAAATTTCAGGGGTCATTTGACCTTTTAAAGACATTTAAGTGATTTTCCAACCATTCAATGACGGTAATTCAAATTTGAACTACATCTACATGCAACGCCTTACCATAACGGTTTGAAAAATAATATTTTTGTGTACTTGTGTGCGAGTTAATTCGATGGGCAGTAAATTAGAAGGAATTTTCAAACATATTGGTGTCAAGGCATGGGCACATGCATGGAGTGCATGCCATGGCATTTTAATTCCAAAAAATTAAAAAATGATCAGAAAACATGAAACCTTGCTTGATTTAATGTCAAGCCACCAAGATGATGTGGTAAAGAAATTGGCATGTTTGACGAAAGTTTGGACACACACCCCTCACAAACCGGAGCAACTCCCTAGAAGGTTCGTGGTTCCGAGAGGGAACAATGCATGTTTGATGATGAACGGGAGATAACTTCCTCTTACAGCCTTGAAAATTTTCTACGTCTAACATGCACTGATACGTCTCCAACGTATCTATATTTTTTTATTGTTCCATGGAATGAAACCTTCGGGAACGTGATTTTCGGAACGAACGTGATCCAGAGGACTTGGACCCTACGTCAAGAAAGCTACCAGTAAGGCACGAGGTAGGGGGCGCGCCTACCCCCCGGGCACGCCCTCCACCCTCGTGGGGCCGACGTTGCTCCACCGACGTACTTCTTCCTCCTATATATACCTACGTACCCCCAAACTACCAGATACGGAGCCAAAAATCTAATTCCACTGCCGCAACCTTCTGTACCCGTGAGATCCCATCTTGGGGCCTTTTCCGGAGCTCCGCCGGAGGGGGCATCGATCATGGAGGGCTTCTACATCAACACCATAGCCTCTCGATGATGTGTGAGTAGTTTACCTCAGACCTTCGGGTCCATAGTTATTAGCTAGATGGCTTCTTCTTTCTTTTTGGATCTCAATACAATGTTCTCCCCCTCTCTTGTGGAGATCTATTCGATGTAATCTTCTTTTGCGGTGTGTTTGTTGAGACCGATGAATTGTGGGTTTATGATCAAGTTTATCTATGAACAATATTTGAATCTTCTCTGAATTCTTTTATGTATGATTGGTTATCTTTGCAAGTCTCTTCGAATTATCGGTTTGGTTTGCCCTACTAGATTGATCTTTCTCGCAATGGGAGAAGTGCTTAGCTTTGGGTTCAATCTTGCGGTGTCCTTTCCCAGTGACAGTAGGGGCAGCAAGGCACGTATTGTATTGTTGCCATCGAGGATAACAAGATGGGGTTTATATCATATTGCATGAGTTTATCCCTCTACATCATGTCATCTTACTTAAAGCGTTACTCTGTTCTTTTGAACTTAATACTCTAGATGCATGCTGGATAGCGGTCGATGTGTGGAGTAATAGTAGTAGATGCAGGCAGGAGTCGGTCTACTTGTCTCGGACGTGATGCCTATATACATGATCATACCTAGATATTTTCATAACTATGCTCAATTCTGTCAATTGCTCAACAGTAATTTGTCTACCCACCGTAATACTTATGCTCTCGAGAGAAGCCAGTAGTGAAACCTATGGCCCCCAGGTCTATTTTCCATCATATTTAATCTCCCGTCAACAAGCTATTTCTGGCGCTGTTTTTATTTTGCTTTCTTTACGTTGCATCTTTATCATAAAAATACCAAAAATATTATCTTATCATATCTATCAGATCTCACTTTCGTAAGTGACCGTGAAGGGATTGACAACCCCTTTATTGCGTTGGTTGTGAGGATTTTATTTGTTTGTGTAGGTGCGAGGGACTCGTGCGTGGCCTCCTACTGGATTGATACCTTGGTTCTCAAAAACAGAGGGAAATACTTACGCTGCTTTACTGCATCACCCTTTCCTCCTCAAGGGAAAACCAACGCAGTGCTCAAGTGGTAGCAAGAAGGATTTCTGGCGCCGTTGTCGGGGAGTCTACGCAAAAGTCAACATACCAAGTACCCATCACAGACCCTTATCTCCCGCATTACATTATTTGCCATTTGCCTCTCGTTTTCCTCTCCCCCACTTCACCCTTGCCGTTTTATTCGCCCTCTCTTTCTGTTCGCCTCTTTTTCGCTTGCTTCTTGTTTGCTCGTGTGTTGGATTGCTTGCTTGTCACGATGGCTCAAGATAATACTAAATTGTGTGACTTTACCAATACCAACAACAATGATTTTCTTAGCACTCCGATTGCTCCTCTTACCGATACTGAATCTTGTGAAATTAATGCCGCTTTGTTGAATCTTGTCATGAAAGATCAATTCCCCGGCCTTCCTAGTGAAGATGCCGCTACCCATCTAGACAGCTTCGTTGATTTGTGTGATATGCAAAAGAAGAAAGATGTGGACAATGATATTGTTAAATTGAAGCTATTTCCTTTTTCGCTTAGAGATCGTGCTAAAGCTTGGTTTTCGTCTTTGCCTAAAAATAGTAGTGATTCTTGAAATAAGTGCAAAGATGCTTTTATCTCTATGTATTTTCCTCCCGCTAAGATCATCTCTCTTAGAAACGATATTATGAATTTTAAGCAACTTGATCATGAACATGTTGGACAAGCTTGCGGGAGGATGAAATTAATGATACGTAATTGCCCTACTCATGGTTTGAATTTGTGGATGATTATACAAAAAATTTATGCCAGATTGAATTTTTCTTCTAGAAGTCTTTAGATTCGGCCGCGGAGGCACTTTTATGGAAATCACTTTAGGAGAAGCTACTAAACTCCTAGATAATATTATGGTTAATTATTCTCAATGGCACACCGAAAGATCCACTAATAAAAAAGTGCATGCGATAGAAGAAATTAATGTTTTGAGTGGAAAGATGGATGAACTTATGAAATTATTTGCTAATAAAAGTGTTTCTTCTGATCCTAATGATATGCCTTTTTCTACTTCGATTGAGAATAATAATGAATCTATGGATTGTTGGGGAATGTAGTAATTTCAAAAAAATTCCTACGCACACGCAAGATCATGGTGCTGCATAGCAACGAGAGGGGAGAGTGTTGTCCACGTACCCTCGTAGACCGACAGCAGAAGCGTTATCACAACGCGGTTGATGTAGTCGTACATCTTCACGATCCGACCGATCAAGTATCGAACGCACGGCACGTCCGAGTTCAGCACACGTTCAGCTCGATGACGTCCCTCGAACTCCGATCCAGCCGAGTGTTGAGGGAGAGTTTTGTCAGCACGACGGCGTGGTGACGATGATGATGTTCCACCGACGCAGGGCTTCGCCTAAGCTCCGCAACGGTATTATCGAGGTGTAATATGGTGGAGGGGGGCACCGCACATGGCTAAAATATCGTATATCAAGTGTGTCTAGAGGTGCCCCCCTGCCCCCGTATATAAAGGAGCAAGGGGGAGGCCGGCTGCCTTGGGCGCGCCAAGGAGAGGGGGGGAGTCCTCCTCCTAGTAGGAGTAGGACTCCCCTTTCCTAGTCCAACTAGGAAGAGAGGGGGGGAAGGAAAGAGAGGGAGAGGGAGAGGGAAAGAGGGGTTGCGCCCCCCTCTCCTAGTCCAATTAGGACTCCTCATGGGAGGGGGCGCGCCACCTCCTGGCTGCTGCCCTCTCTCTCCCCTCAAGGCCCACTAAGGCCCAATACTTCCCCGGGGGGTTCCGGTAACCCCTCCGGCACTCCGGTTTTATCCGAAACTTCTCCGGAACACTTCCGGTGTCCGAATATAGTCGTCCAATATATCAATCTTTATGTCTCGACCATTTCGTGACTCCTCGTCATGTCCGCGATCACACCCGGGACTCCGAACAACCTTCGGTACATCAAAACATATAAACTCATAATATAACTGTCATCGTAACTTTAAGCGTGGGTCCATACGGGTTCGAGAACTATGTAGACATGACCGAGACACTTCTCCGGTCAATAACCAATAGCGGAACCTAGATGCTCATATTGGTTCCCACATATTCTACGAAGATCTTTATCGGTCAGACCGCATAACAACATACGTTGTTCCCTTTGTCATCGGTATGTTACTTGCCCGAGATTCGATCTTCGGTATCTCGATACCTAGTTCAATCTCGTTACCGGCAAGTCTCTTTACTCGTTCCGTAATACATCATCCCGCAACTAACTCATTAGTCACAATGCTTGCAAGGCTTATAGTGATGTGCATTACCGATTGGGCCCAGAGATACCTCTGCGACAATCGGAGTGACAAATCCTAATCTCGAAATACGCCAACCCAACAAGTACCTTTGGAGACACCAGTAGAGCACCCTTATAATCACCCAGTTACGTTGTGACGTTTGGTAGCACACAAAGTGTTCCTCCGGTAAACGGGAGTTGCATAATCTCATAGTCATAGCAACATGTATAAGTCATGTAGAAAGCAATAGCAACATACTAAACGATTGAGTGCTAAGCTAATGGAATGGGTCAAGTCACTCACGTCATTCTCCTAGTGAGGTGATCCCGTTAATCAAATGACAACTCATGTCTATGGCTAGGAAACATAACCATCTTTGATTCACGAGCTAGTCAAGTAGAGGCATACTAGTGACACTTTGTTTGTCTATGTATTCACACATGTATTATGTTTCCGGTTAATACAATTCTAGCATGAATAATAAACATTTATCATGATATAAGGAAACAAATAATAACTTTATTATTGCCTCTAGGGCATATTTACTTCAGTCTCCCACTTGCACTAGAGTCAATAATCTAGTTCACATCGCCATGTGATTTAACATCAATAGTTCACATCACCATGTGATTAATACCCATAGTTCACATCGTCATGTGACCAACACCCAAAGGGTTTACTAGAGTCAGTAATCTAGTTCACATCGCTATGTGATTGACACCCAAAGAGTACTAAGGTGATATCATGTTTTGCTTGTGAGATAATTTTAGTCAACGGGTCTGTCACATTCAGATCCGTAAGTATTTTGCAAATTTCTATGTCTACAATGCTCTGCACGGAGCTACTCTAGCTAATTGCTCCCACTTTCAATATATATCTAGACCGAGACTTAGAGTCATCTAGATTAGTGTCAAAACTTGCATCGACGTAACCCATTACGATGAACCTTTTGTCACTTCCATAATCGAGAAACATATCCTTATTCCTCAGGATAATTTTGACCGCTGTCTAGTGATCTACTCCTAGATCACTATTGTACTCCCTTGCTAAAATCAGTGTAGGGTATAGAATAGATCTGGTACACAACATGGCATACTTTATAGAACCTATGGCCAAGGCATAGGGAACGACTTTCATTCTTTTTCTATCTTCTGCCGTGGTCGGGCTTTGAGTCTTACTCAATTTCACACCTTGTAACACAGCCAACAACTCTTTCTTTGATTGTTCTATTTTGAACTACTTCAAAATCTTGTTAAGGTATGTACTCATTGAAAAAACTTATCAAGCGTCTTGATCTATCTCTATAGATCTTGATGCTCAATATGTAAGCAGCTTCACCGAAGTCTTTCTTTGAAAAGCTCATTTCAAACACTCCTTTATGCTTATAAGAATAATTCTACATTATTTCCGATCAACAATATGTCATTCACATATACTTATCAGAAATGTTGTAGTGCTCCCACTCACTTTCTTGTAAATACATGCTTCACCGCAAGTTTGTATAAAACTATATCCTTTGAACAACATATCAAAGCGTATATTCCAACTCCGAGATGCTTGCACCAGTCCATAGATGGATCGCTGGAGCTTGCATATTTTGTTAACACTTTTAGGATTGACAAAACCTTCTGGTTGCATCATATACAACTCTTCTTTAATAAATCCATTAAGGAATGCAGTTTTGTTTATCCATTTGCCAGATTTCATAAAATGCGGCAATTGCTAACATATTTCGGACAGACTTAAGCATAGATACGAGTGAGAAACTCTCATCGTAGTCAACACCTTAAACTTGTCGAAAACCTTTTGCGACAATTCTAGCTTTGTAGATAGTAACACTAAGCGTCCGTCTTCCTCTTGAAGATCCATTTATTTTCTATGGCTTGCCGATCATCGGGCAAGTCAACCAAAGTCCATACTTTGTTCTCATATATGGATCTTATCTCAGATTTCATGGCCTCAAGCCGTTTCTCGGAATCTGGGCTCATCATCGCTTCCTCATAGTTCGTAGGTTCATCATGGTCAGGTAACATGACCTCCAGAACAGGATTACCGTACCACTCTGGTGTGGATCTCACTCTGGTTTACCTACGAGGTTCGGTAGTAACTTGATTTGAAGTTACATGATCATCATCATTAGCTTCCTCACTAATTGGTGTAGTAGTCACAGGAACAGATTTCTGTGATGAACTACTTTCCAATAAGGGAGCAGGTACAGTTACCTCATCAAGTTCTACTTTCCTCCCACTCACTTCTTTCGAGAGAAACTCCTTCTCTAGAAAGGATCCATTCTTAGCAACGAATGTCTTGCCTTCGGATCTGTGATAGAAGGTGTACCCAACTTTCTCCTTTGGGTATCCTATGAAGACACATTTCTCCGATTTGGGTTTGAGCTTATCAGGATGAAACTTTTTCTTATAAGCATCGCAACCCCAAACTTTAAGAAACGACAACTTTGGGTTCTAGCCAAACCACAGTTCATACGGTGTCATCTCAAACGGATTTAGATGGTGCCCCCTTTTTTTTACGTGAATGTAGCTGTCTCTAATGCATAACCCCAAAACTATAGTGGTAAATCGGTAAGAAACATCATAGGTTGCACTATATCCAATAAAGTACGGTTATGACGTTCGGACACACCATTATGCTGTGGTGTTCCAGGTGGCGTGAGTAGTGAAACTATTTCACATTGTTTTAACTGAAGGCCAAACTCGTAACTCAAATACTCTTCTCCACGATCAGATCGTAGAAACTTTATTTTCTTGTTACGATGATTTTCCGCTTCACTCTGAAATTATATGAACTTTTCAAATGTTTCAGACTTCTGTTTCATTAAGTAGATATACCCATGTCTGCTCAAATCATCTGTGAAGGTCAGAAAATAATGATACCTGCTACGAGCCTCAATATTCATCGGACCACATACATCTGTATGTATGATTTCCAACAAATCTGTTGCTCTCCACATAGTTCCGGAGAACGGCGTTTTAGTCATCTTGCCCATGAGGCACGGTTCGCAAGCATCAAGTGATTCATAATCAAGTGATTCCAAAATCCCATCAGTATGGAGTTTCTTCATGCACTTTACACCAATATGACCTAAACGGCAGTGCCACAAATAAGTTGCACTATCATTATTAACTTTGCATCTTTTGGCTTCATTATTATGAATATGTGTATCACTACGATCGAGATCCAACAAACCATTTTATTGGGTGTATGACCATAGAAGGTTTTATTCATGTAAACAGAACAACAATTATTCTCTAATTTAAATGAACAACCGTATTGCAACAAACATGATCAAATCATATTCATGCTCAACGCAAACACCAAATAACACTTATTTAGTTTCAACACTAATCCCGAAAGTATAGGGACTGTGCGATGATGATCATATCAATCCTGGAACTACTTCCAACACACATCGTCACCTCGCCTTTTACTAGTCTCTGTTTATTCCGCAACTCCCGTTTCGAGTTACTACTTTAGCAACTGAACCAGTATCAAATACCGAGGGGTTGCTATAAACACTAGTAAAGTACACATCAATAACATGTATATCCAATATACCGTTGTTCACTTTGCCATCCTTCTTATCCACCAAATAGTTGGGGTAATTCCGCTTCCAGTGACCAGTCCCTTTGCAGTAGAAGCACTTAGTCTCAGGCTTAGGACCAGACTTAGGCTTCTTCACTTGAGCAGCAACTTGCTTGCCGTTCTTCTTGAAGTTCCCCTTCTTCCCTTTGCCCTTTTCTTGAAACTAGTGGTCTCGTCAACCATCAACACTTGATGTTTTTCTTGATTTCTACCTTCGTCAATTTCAGCATCACGAAGAGCTCGGGAATTACTTTCGTCATCCCTTGCATACTATAGTTCATCACGAAGTTCTACTAACTTGGTGATGGTGACTAGAGAATTCTGTCAATCACTATTTTATCTAGAAGATTAACTCCCACTTGATTCAAGCGATTGTAGTACCCAGACAATCTGAGCACATGCTCACTGCTTGAGCTATTCTCCTCCATCTTTTAGCTATAGAACTTGTTGGAGACTTCATATCTCTCAACTTGGGTATTTGCTTGAAATATTAACTTCAACTCCTGGAACATCTCATATGGTCCATGACGTTCAAAACGTCTTTGAAGTCCCGATTCTAAGCCGTTAAGCATGGTGCACTAAACTATCAAGTAGTCATCATATTGAGCTAGCCAAACGTTCATAACGTCTGCATCTGCTACTGCAATAGGTCTGTCACCTAGCGGTGCATCAAGGACATAATTCTTCTGTGCAGCAATGAGGATAATCCTCAGATCACGGATCCAATCCGCATCTTTGCTACTAACATCTTTCAACATAATTTTCTCTAGGAACATATCAAAAATAAACACAGGGAAGCAACAACGCGAGCTATTGATCTACAACATAATTTGCAAAAATACTATCAGGACTAAGTTCATGATAAATTTAAGTTCAATTAATCATATTATTTAAGAACTCCCACTTAGATAGACATCCCTCTAATCCTCTAAGTGATCACGTGATCCATATCAACTAAACCATGTCCGATCATCACGTGAGATGGAGTAGTTTCAACGGTGAACATCACTATGTTGATCATATCTACTATATGATTCACGCTCGACCTTTGGGTCTCCGTGTTCCGAGGCCATATCTGCATATGCTAGGCTCGTCAAGTTTAACCTGAGTATTCTGCGTGTGCAACTGTTTTGCACCCATTGTATTTGAACGTAGAGCCTATCACACCCGATCATCACGTGGTGTCTCAGCACGAAGAATTTTCGCAACGGTGCATACTCAGGGAGAACACTTTTATCTTGAAATTTTAGTGAGAGATCATCTTATAATGCTACCGTCAATCAAAGCAAGATAAGATGCATAAAAGATTAACATCACATGCAATCAATATAAGTGATATGATATAGCCATCATCATCTTGTGCTTGTGATCTCCATCTCCGAAGCACCGTGCTCGTGATCTCCATCTCCGAAGCACCGTCATGATCACCATCGTCACCGGCGCGACACCTTGATCTCCATCGTAGTATCGTTGTCGTCTCGCCAACTTATTGCTTTTACGACTATCGCTACCGCTTAGTGATAAAGTAAAACAATTACATGGCGATTGCATTGCATACAATAAAGCGACAACCATATGGCTCCTGCCAGTTGCCGATAACTCGGTTACAAAACATGATCATCTCATACAATAAAATATAGCATCATGTCTTGACCATATGACATCACAACATGCCCTGCAAAAACAAGTTAGACGTCCTCTACTTTGTTGTTGCAAGTTTTACGTGGCTGCTACGGGCTTAGCAAGAACCGTCCTTACCTACGCATCAAAACCACAACGATAGTTTGTCAAGTTGGTGTTGTTTTAACCTTCGCAAGGACCGGGCGTAGCCACACTCGGTTCAACTAAAGTGAGAGAAACAGACACCCGCCAGTCACCTTTAAGCAACGAGTTCTCGCAACGGTGAAACCAGTCTCGCGTAAGCGTACGCGTAATGTCGGTCCGGGCCGCTTCATCTCACAATAACGCTGAACCAAAGTATGACATGCTGGTAAGCAGTATGACTTATATCGCCCACAACTCACTTGTGTTCTACTCGTGCATAACATCAACGCATAAAATCAGGCTCTGATACCACTGTTGGGGAACGTATTAATTTCAAAAAATTTCCTACGCTCACGCAAGATCATGGTGATGCATAGCAACAAGAGGGGAGAGTGTTGTCCACGTACCCTCGTAGACCGACAGCGGAAGCGTTATCACAACGCGGTTGATGTAGTCGTACGTCTTCATGATCCGACCGATCAGGTACCGAACGCACGGCACCTCCGAGTTCAGCACACGTTCAGCTCGATGACATCCCTCGAACTCCGATCCAGCCGAGTGTTGAGGGAGAGTTTCGTCAGCACGACGGCGTGGTGACGATGATGATGTTCCACCGACGCAGGGCTTCGCCTAAGCTCCGCAACGGTATTATCGAGGTGTAATATGGTGGAGGGGGCACCGCACACGGCTAAAATATCGTATATCAAGTGTGTCTAGAGGTGCCCCCCTACCCCCGTATATAAAGGAGCAAGGGGGAGGCCGGCTGCCTTGGGCGCGCCAAGGAGAGGGGGGGAGTCCTCCTCCTAGTAGGAGTAGGACTCCCCTTTCCTAGTCCAACTAGGAAGAGAGGGGGGAAGGAAAGAGAGGGAGAGGGAGAGGGAGAGGGAAAGAGGGGCTGCGCCCCCCTCTCCTAGTCCAATTAGGACTCCTCATGGGAGGGGGGGCGCCACCTCCTGGATGCTGCCCTCTCTCTCCCCTCAAGGCCCACTAAGGCCCAATACTTCCCCGGGGGGTTCCGGTAACCCCTCCGGCACGCCAGTTTTATCCGAAACTTCTCTGGAACACTTCCGTGTCCGAATATAGTCGTCCAATATATCAATCTTTATGTCTCGACCATTTCGTGACTCCTCGTCATGTCCGTGATCACATCCGGGACTCCGAACAACCTTCAGTGCATCAAAACATATAAACTCATAATATAATTGTCATCGTAACTTTAAGCGTGCGGACCCTACGGGTTTGAGAACTATGTAGACATGACCGAGACACTTCTCCGGTCAATAACCAATAGCGGAACCTGGATTCCCATATTGGTTCCCACATATTCTATGAAGATCTTTATCGGTCAGACCGCATAACAACATACGTTGTTCCCTTTGTCATCGGTATGTTACTTGCCCAAGATTCGATCGTCGGTGTCTTGATACCTAGTTCAATCTCGTTATCGGCAAGTCTCTTTACTCGTTCCGTAATACATCACCCCGCAACTAACTCATTAGTCACAATGCTTGCAAGGCTTATGGTGATGTGCATTACCGAGTGGGCCCAGAGATACCTCTCCGACAATCGGAGTGACAAACCCTAATCTCGAAATACGCCAACCCAACAGGTACCTTTGGAGACACCTGTAGAGCACCTTTATAATCACCCAGTTACGTTGTGACGTTTGGTAGCACACAAAGTGTTCCTCCGGTAAACGGGAGTTGCATAATCTCGTAGTCATAGGAACATGTATAAGTCATGAAGAAAGCAATAGCAACATACTAAACGATCGAGTGCTAAGCTAATGGAATGGGTCAAGTCAATCACGTCATTCTCCTAATGAGGTGATCCCGTTAATCAAATGACAACTCATGTCTATGGCTAGAAAACATAACCATCTTTGATTAACGAGCTAGTCAAGTAGAGGCATACTAGTGACACTCTGTTTGTCTATGTATTCACACATGTATTATGTTTCCGGTTAATACAATTCTATCATGAATAATAAACATTTATCATGATATAAGGAAATAAATAATAACTTTATTATTTCCTCTAGGGCATATTTCCTTCATGGATGTGAATTTTGTTGGTCGGAATAATTTTGGTAACAACGCGTATAGAGGAAACTTTAATCCAAGGCCGTATCCCAGTAATTCCTCTAATAATTATGGTAATTCCTACAACAATTATTATGGAAATTTTAATAAGATGCCTTCTTAATTTGAGACTAGTGTTAAAGAATTTATGAATTCGCAAATGAATTTCAATGCTTTGCTTGAAGAAAAATTGCTTAAAGTTGATGAATTGGCTAGGAACACTGATAGAATTTCTCCTAAGCATGATATCAATGAGTCTCTCAAGGCCATGAGAATTTCCATTGATGAGTGCAAAGAAAGAACCGCTAGGATGCGTGCTAAGAAAGATTGTTTTTGTGAAAGCGTGTTCTTCTAGTTTCTATGAAAATAAAGATGAAGATCTAAAAGTTATTGATGTGTCCCCTATTAAATCTTTGTTTTGCAATATGAATCTTGATAATGATGGGACTGAATATGATCCACCTCTACCTAGAAGGCGTTCCAAAAATTCGGAGTTTTTAGATCTTGATGCAAAAATTGGTAAAAGTGGGATTGAAGAAATCAAAACTCTAGATATTAATGAACCCACTATTTTGGATTTCATGGAATTTAATTATGATAATTGCTCTTTGATAGATTTTATTTCCTTGTTGCAATCCGTGCTAAATTCTCCACATGCTTATAGTCAAAATAAAGCCTTACTAAACATATCGTTGATGCTTTGATGCAATCTTATGAAGAAAAACTTGAGTTGGAAGTTTCTATCCCTAGAAAAATTTATGATGAGTGGGAACCTACTATTAAAATTAAAATTAAAGATCATGAATGCTATGCTTTGTGTGATTTGGGTGCTAGTGTTTCCACGATTCCAAAGACTTTGTGCGATTTGCTAGGTTTCCGTGATTTTGATGATTGCTCTTTAAACTTGCACCTTGTGGATTCCACCATTAAGAAACCTATGGGAAGAATTGATGATGTGCTTATTGTTGCAAATAGGAATTATGTGCCCGTAGATTTTATTGTTCTTGATATAGATTGCAATCCTTCATGTCCTATTATTCTTGGCAGACCTTTCCTTAGAACGATTGGTGCAATTATTGATACGAAGGAAGGGAATATTAGATTCCAAATTCCATTAAGGAAAGGCATGGAACACTTCCCTAGAAAGAAAATAAAATTACCTTATGAATCTATTATGAGAGCCACTTATGGATTGCCTACCAAAGATGGCAATACCTAGATCTATCCTTGCTATTATGCCTAGCTAGGGGCGTTAAACGATAGCGCTTGTTGGGAGGCAACCCAATTTTATTTTTAGTTTTTTTGCTTTTTGCTTTTTTTAGGAATAAATATTTGATCTAGCCTCTGTTTACATGTGTTTTTATGTTTTAATTAGTGTTTGTGCCAAGTTTAACCTATAGGATCTTCTTGGATGATAGTTATTTGATCTTGCTGAATATTCCAGAAACTTTCTGTTCACGAAAATAATTGTTAAAAATCACCAGGACGTGATAAAATATTGATTCCAATTGCTGCTGATCAATAAAAAAAAAATTCTAGGTCTTCCTATTTTGGGTCAATTTTTGGAGTCCCAGAAAATTGCGTTAGTTACAGATTACTACAGACTGTTCTGTTTTTGACAGATTCTGTTTTTCGTGTGTTGTTTGCTTATTTTGATGAATCTATGGCTAGTAAAATAGTTTATAAACCATAGAGAAGTTGGAATACAGTAGGTTTAACACCAATATAAATAAAGAATGAGTTCATTACAGTACCTTGAAGTGGTGTTTTTTTTTCTTTCGCTAACGGAGCTCACGAGATTTTCTGCTGAGTTTTGTGTTGTGAAGTTTTCAAGTTTTGGGTGAAAGATTTGATGGATTATGAAACAAGGAGTGGCAAGAGCCTAAGCTTGGGGATGCCCATGGCACCCCAAGATAATCTAAGGACACCTAAAAGCCAAAGCTTGGGGATGCCCCGGAAGGCATCCCCTCTTTCGTCTACTTCCATCGGTAACTTTACTTGGAGCTATATTTTTATTCACCACATGATATGTGTTTTGCTTGGAGCGTCTTGTATTATTTGAAGTCTTTATTTGTTAGTTTGCCACAATAATCCTTGCAGTACACACCTTTTGAGAGAGACACACATGATTCGGAAATTGTTAGAATACTCTATGTGCTTCACTTATATCTTTTGAGCTATATAGTTTTTGCTCTAGTGCTTCATGTATATCTTTTAGAGCATGGTGGTGGTTTTGTTTTATAGAAACTATTGTTCTCTCATGATTCACTTAGATTATTTTGATAGTCCTACAAAACAGCGTGGTAATTTGCTTTAATTATGATAGGCACTCAAGATTAGTAAAAAAATCTTATGAGTGTGTTGAATACTATGAGAAGTTTGATACTTGATAATTGTTTTGAGATATGGAGATGGTGATATTAGAGTCATGCTAGTTGAGTAGTTTTGAATTTGCGAAATACTTGTGTTAAAGTTTGTGATTCCCTTAGCATGCACGTATGGTGAACCGTTATGTGATGAAGTCGGAGCATGATTTATTTATTGATTGTCTTCCTTATGAGTGGCGGTCGGGGACGAGCGATGGTCTTTTCCTAGCAATCTATCCCCCTAGGATGATGCGGGTAATACTTTGCTTCGATAACTTGTAGATTTTTGCAATAAGTATATTAGTTCTTTATGGCTAATGTTGAGTCCATGGATTATACGCACTTTCTTCCTTCCACCATTGCTAGCCTCTCTAATACCGCGCACTTTTCGCCGGTATCATACACCCACCATATACCTTCCTCAAAACAGCCACCATACCTACCTACCATGGCATTTCCATAGCCATTCCGAGATATATTGCCATGCAACTTACCACCGTTCAGTTTATTATGACACGCTCCATCATTGTCATATTGCTTTCCATGATCATGTAGTTGACATTGTATTTGTGGCAAAGCCACCGTTCATAATTCTTTCATACATGTGACTCTTGATTCATTGCATATCACGGTATACCGCCGGAGGCATTCACATAGAGTCATATTTTGTTCTAAGTATTGATTTGTAATTGTTGAGTTGTAAGTAAATAAAAGTGTGATGATCATCATTTTTTTAGAGCATTTTCCCAAGTGAGGAAAGGATGATGGAGACTACGATTCCCCCACAAGTCGGGATGAGACTTCGGACTAAAAAAAAGAGGCCATAAAAAAAGGATAAAAGACCCAAATAAAAAAATGAGAGAAAAAGAGAGAAGGGACAATGTTACTATCCTTTTACCACACTTGTTCTTCAAAGTAGCACCATGATCTTCATGATAGAGAGTCTCCTATGATATCACTTTCATGTACTAGTGGGAAATTTTCATTATAGAACTTGGCTTGTATATTCCAATGATGGGCTTCCTCAAAATGCCCTAGGTATTCATGAGCAAGCGAGTTGGATGCACACCCACTTAGTTCCTTTTGTTGAGCTTTCATATACTTATAGCTCTAGTGCATCCGTTGCATGGCAATTCCTACTCACTCACATTGATATCTATTAATGGGCATCTCCATAGCCCGTTGATACGCCTAGTTGATGTGAGACTATCTTCTCCTTTTTTGTCTTCTCCACAACCACCATTCTATTCCACATATAGTGCTATGTCCATGGCTCATGCTCACGTATTGCGTGAAGATTGAAAAAGTTTGAGAACATCAAAAGTATGAAACAATTGCTTGGCTTGTCATCGGGGTTGTGCATAATTTAAATACTTTGTGTGGTGAAGATAGAGCATAGCTAGACTATATGATTTTGTAGGGATAACTTTCTTTGGCCATGTTATTTTGAGAAGACATAATTGCTTAGCTAGTATGCTTGAAGTATTATTATTTTTATGTCAGTATTAAACTTTTGTCTTGAATCTTTCGGGTCTGAATATTCATACCACAATTAAGAGAATTACATTGAAATTATGCCAAGTAGCATTCCACATCAAAAATTCCGTTTTTATCATTTACCTACTCGAGGACGAGCAGGAATTAAGCTTGGGGATGCTTGATATGTCTCCAACGTATATATAATTTTTTATTGTTCCATGCTATATTATATTCTGTTTTGGACATTAATGGGCTTTATTATACACTTTTATATTATTTTTGGGACTAACCTATTAACCGGAGGCCCACCCCAGAATTGCTATTTTTTGCCTAGTTCAGAGTTTCACAGAAAAAGAATATCAAACGGAGTCCAAACGGAATGAAACCTTCGGAAACGTGATTTTGGGAACGAACGTGATCTAGAGGACTTGGACCCTACGTCCAGAAATCTACTAGGAAGGCACGAGGTAGGGGGGCGCGCCCTCGTGGGGCCCACGTTGCTCCACCGACGTACTTCTTTCTCCTATATATACCTACGTACCCCCAAACTACCAGATACGGAGCCAAAAACCTAATTCCATCTCCGCAACCTTCTGGACCCGTGAGATCCCATCTTGGGGCCTTTTCCGGAGCTCCGCCGGAGGGGGCATCGATCATGGAGGGCTTCTACATCAACACCATAGCCTCTCCGATGATTTGTGAGTAGTTTACCTCAGACCTTCGGGTCCATAGTTATTAGCTAGATGGCTTCTTCTCTCTTTTTGGATCTCAATACAATGTTCTCCCCCTCTCTTATGAAGATCTATTCGATGTAATCTTCTTTTGCGGTGTGTTTGTTGAGACCGATGAATTGTGGGTTTATGATCTAGTTTATCTATGAACAATATTTGAATCTTGTCTAAATTCTTTTATGTATGATTGGTTATCTTTACAAGTCTCTTCGAATTATCATTTTGGTTTGGCCTACTAGATTGATCTTTCTTGCAATGGGAGAAGTGCTTAGCTTTGGGTTCAATCTTGTGGTGTCCATTCCCAGTGATAGTAGGAGCAGCAAGGCACGTATTGTATTGTTGCCATCGAGGATAACAAGATGGGGTTTATATCATATTGCATGAGTTTATCCCTCTACATCATGTCATCTTACTTAAAGCGTTACTCTGTTCTTTTGAACTTAATACTCTAGATGCATGCTGGATAGCAGTCGATGTGTGGAGTAATAGTAGTAGATGCAGGCAGGAGTCGGGCTACTTGCCTCAGACGTGATGCCTATATACATGATCATACCTTGATATTCTCATAACTATGCTCAATTCTGTCAATTGCTCAACAGTAATTTGTCTACCCACCGAAATACTTATGCTCTCGAGAGAAGCCACTAGTGAAACCTATGGCCACCTGGTCTATTTTCCATCATATTTAATCTCCCGTCAACAAGCTATTTCTGGCGCTGTTTTTATTTTGCTTTCTTTACGTTGCATCTTTATCATAAAAATACCAAAAATATTATCTTATCAAATCTATCAGATCTCACTTTCGTAAGTGACCATGAAGGGATTGACAACCCCTTTATTGCGTTGGTTGCGAGGATTTTATTTGTTTGTGTAGGTGCGAGGGACTCGTGCGTGGCCTCGTACTGGATTGATACCTTGGTTCTCAAAAACTGAGGGAAATACTGACGCTGCTTTACTGCATCACCCTTTCCTCTTCAAGGGAAAACTAACGCAGTGCTCAAGAGGTAGCATGCACTACTACAACTGTAATGTGAAATTTTGGAAAATTCAAGAGGGATCAAGTCAGAGCAATAACATTTTATTCATCATAATTAATCATAGCATTTATAATTTTTTATACAGACACATATCTATTAAAAATTGTCAAAGTTATGCATCAAGATCTAAAAACAACGGATGTAATAAGATATAGGAAACAGTGGTGGCGCAACATACAAGCTATGGGGTCAGTTGAGGCCATATTATTTGCGGAATAAGCACTAAAATTATTCTACACTATGAAGAAAAATATCACCAAAATTAATAATGACGCAGAGGTTCTTCCGGCTGGCTTCACCACTATGACGAAATCTGAAATTTATTTTAGGGAAATACAAATCCAACTCCCCACCTAAGGAGCGCAAGTATTTAACCACATATATTAATTACCACCACCATTAACTATACAGTGGATCATAACTATAGTAGTTCAGATTTATTTGTACCAAATATGATAGTGTACTCCAATGTCCAGTACTAAGCACAACAAACTGATCATAAAGCACACAGGTTAGAAGAATACCGGAAAGCGCAAAGGTCACACACAGCTCATTTACTGCTGAAATCAACATCGACATTGTCAGGTAAACATGAGTCGGACGTACATGCAGCTTGAATTGTCCTTTTTGTAAGTCAACGTGTTTTTTTAAATGGGCGTTCTCTCAATGGAATATGATATATATTTTTATCATCTTTATGCATTTGTACCATTTTTACATGTAAATTTTGATGAAAAACTACGTAATTAGTAGTTGAGTTCATATCTTGGAAAATATATTGTAAGAATTGATATAAATGGAATAAAGAAACATGAAAATGAATAAGGTAGAATAAATTGAAGGCGAGAAAATCCTTAAACTATGAAGTGAATCCGAGAAAATCCTTAAGCTATCAACACACAAATACAAATATACAATGATGACCAATCATATCATGACGAGCATGTGTGGATGCTTACGTTCGGCAAACAAGATAATGCAAACCAATAAAGAAACGATCGACGTTTTTAATCTATGAATAAACTGAATGAGAGAAAAATTCTGAAGCACAAATACCAGAATACAGAGGTAAGTGGTAATATAAATATGATCGTGTGTGGATGCATATATTGGTAGGCAAGACATTGCATTAACCAAGAATGTCAAAGCAACTAAGAATGCAACCAGTAATTAATTTGGGAGGAACAAGAGAACATTTGGTACACATTGAAGCCATTCATGCTAAGATTCAATTCTTGGAACTCCAAAGACATTGGGTGCAAAGATAGATACCAAGGGACGAGGAGAGGATCAAAGATGGGAACCATGAAGATTGCTATAGAAGTCTATATATGATATTGCGTCCGTCTTCTGAGCACTCAATAATCTGTCCATGTTTCGTCGGAAGTTGCCTTTTAATTATAATCTATGGATATAACATATGGTGGTGGTAAATTCAATTAGATAATATCTGAGTAAGAGGCCATAAAATTGGCATAGAAAAATAATCCCAAATATAACAATATATGTAGTCAATCTAGCCGCGCAAATGCGCGGGTGACTCCGCTAGTTTATCATGATATAAGGAAATATAAATAACAACTTTATTATTGCATCTAGGGCATATTTCCTTTAGATAGGTAGATAGATAGATAGATAGATAGATAGGTAGGTAGGTAGGTAGGTAGGTAGACAGATAGATAGCTAGATAACTAGATAGATAGATAGCTAGATAGCTAGATAGATAGATAGATAGATAGCTAGATAGCTAGATAGCTAGATAGCTAGATAGATAGATGGATAGATAGATCGGTAGATGAATAGATGGATAGATGGGTAGATGGAGAGATGGATAGATCGCTAGATGGATAGACCGATAGACCGATAGATCGATAGATCGATAGATCGATGGATAGATAGATAGATGGATAGATCGATAAATGGATAGATGGATAGATAGATAGATAGATGGATAGATCGATAGATAGATACATGGATACATGGATACATGGATATATTGATGGATGGATAGATGGATGGATGGATGGATCGATGGATCGATAGATGGATCAATGGATAAATGGATACATAGATAGATAGATGAATAGATGGATAGATAGATAGGTAGATAGATAGATAGATAGATAAATAGATAGATAGATAGATAGATGGATGGATAGATGGATGGATGGATGGATAGATAGATGGATAGTAGATGGGTGGATAGATGGATAGATAGATGGATAGATGGAGAGATAGATAGATGGATAGATGGATACATAGATAGGTGGATTGAGATAGATAGATGGATAGATGGATAGATAGATAGATAGATAGATAGATGGATGGATAGATAGATAGATAGATAGATAGATAGATAGATAGACACTGGTACGCTTCGGTCCTAAACAAACTGTTTTTAACCCCTTTCCGCGACAGCATTTGGAACCGTTGCCAAGTGAGTGTGTGCGATAGGGTGTCCTTCCCACACGGCCCAGAAACCGCCGGGGATATGGAGTAGTGATCCAGAGGCCTTCCAAAATGTAATCGTGTGCGATGCAGCATGCACTAAATTCTTTCGCACGTGTCGTATCAGTGATTAAGCGTTTCTAATGACGCACTGAAACGAGACGGTCTATCGTAACAAACCATTTGGGAAATAGTATGTAAGGCACATGGGCCAACATATGAACTGTGTGCGATTTGTGCCCCATCGCACACGAGTTTTCTGCGTAACCCGTCTGCCATGCTAGACTCCATCGCACACGTTTGGCAACAATTACCGTCTGCGATAATGTTCTATCACAAACGGTTCAGGAGCCCCTTTGCACACATACAAGTGCTGCAGACCGTTTGTGATTTATTGGGTGTCACCGACGGTTGCCGCAAGAGTGACGTGTGCTTTTCGTTTGGGATCCCACACGTTTCCTGAAAAAATTACGACTGGGATTGTATTTTGCATTGGGCACGGTTTACTCCCACATAAGCAAGTTTGCTGAGTTGGAGTCGATGTTACTGCTGAAGTTACTCCCACTTTGGCTAGTCTGATACAAGCTAGTCGTCTATGATATACTAGCTACCTCACTAAGAGCATGGTTAATAATACAGCCAAGGGTCGGCTATAAGAATTTGTCATGTCATATACAGCCAACCTCTTAGCGGGCATGTGCAATAATAATTTTTCGGACAGTCGAACCGGAGGGGGATGGTTGCATGTTCGCTATGCTAGGGACGCGTGGCAGACGAACGGACTGTGTATTCGGATTCGTCTCGTTTTTTGAGCAACTTCCATGTATAAAGTAATTTCATCCAGTTACGGATTATTTTATTTTAATTTTAAAAGTTTTAATCTTTTTTTGAAATTATTCTAATTTATTTTAAAACAAATATTGTAAATGCAAAATGCTAGGTGTACTTAGAAAGGTACCCAGCAGAACAGCACATTGGCTGACTGGCGGGGCCCTCTGGTCAACTGTCCGGTCAGCATTTGACTGGACCGTTGACTGGTCAAATGTTTAGTGGGGCCCATATGTCATAGACTCAAAGTTAATAGATTTTAATTAAATCAGTTTAATTAATAGGGGACCCACATGTCATACACTAATGTTAATTTAAGAGTTTTAATTTATTAAATGGTTAATTAGGGGATGTGGGTCCCGGTATCAGCGGGTCGGTGGGGGTTCATTAGCGAGGGGGGGAGGTTAGGCCGCTTAGGCCGGCGGTTAAACGCGAGCAGCGGCAGGGCCAACCGGGAGCTTTGGCGCTGGCAGAGCAGCGGGAAGCGGCGGCGGCCACAGCGCAATAGTAGCGTAGCAGTAGAGCGGTGGCGAGGCGCGGGCGGGGGTAGTAATTTCAAAAAATTTCCTACGCACACGCAAGATCATGGTGATGCATAGCAACGAGAGGGGAGAGTGTTGTCCACGTACCCTCGTAGACCGACAGCGGAAGCGTTATCACAACGCGGTTGATGTAGTCGTACGTCTTCACGATCCGACCGATCAAGTACCGAACGCACGGCACCTCCGAGTTCAGCACACGTTCAGCTCGATGACATCCCTCGAACTCCGATCCAGCCGAGTGTTGAAGGAGAGTTTCGTCAGCATGATGGCGTGGTGACGATGATGATGTTCCACCGACGCAGGGTTTCGCCTAAGCTCCGCAACGGTATTATCGAGGTGTAATATGGTGGAGGGGGGCATCGCACACGGCTAAAATATCGTATATCAAGTGTGCCTAGAGGTGCCCCCTGCCCCCGTATATAAAGGAGCAAGGGGGAGGCCGGCTGCCCTTTGGCACGCCAAGGAGAGAGAGGGGAGTCCTCCTCCTAGTAGGAGTAGGACTCCCCTTTCCTAGTCCAACTAGGAAGAGAGGGGGGGAAGGAAAGAGAGGGAGAGGGAGAGGGAAAGAGGGGCTGCGCCCCCTCCCCTAGTCCAATTCGGACTCCTCATGGGAGGGGGCGCGCCACCTCCTCGCTGCTGCCCTCTCTCTCCCCTGAAGGCCCACTAAGGCCCAATACTTCCCCGGGGGGTTCCGGTAACCCCTCCGGCACTCCGGTTTTATCCGAAACTTCTCCGGAACACTTCCGGTGTCCGAATATAGTCGTCCAATATATCAATCTTTATGTCTCGGCCATTTCGAGACTCCTCGTCATGTCCGTGATCACATCCGGGACCCCGAACAACCTTCGGTGCATCAAAACATATAAACACATAATATAACTATCATCGTAACTTTAAGCGTGCGGACCCTACGGGTTTGAGAACTATGTAGACATGACCGAGACACCTCTCCGGTAAATAACCAATAGCGGAACCTGGATGCTCATATTGGTTCCTACATATTCTACGAAGATCTTTATCGGTCAGACCGCATAACAACATACGTTGTTCCCTTTGTCATCGGGATGTTACTTGCCCGAGATTCGATCGTCGGTATCTCGATACCTATTTCAATCTCGTTACCGGCAAGTCTCTTTACTCGTTCCGTAATACATCATCCTGCAACTAACTCATTAGTCACAATGCTTGCAAGGCTTATAGTGATGTGCATTACTGAGTGGGCCCAGAGATACCTCTCGACAATCGGAGTGAAAAATCCTAATCTCGAAATACGCCAACCCAACAAGTACCTTTGGAGACACCTGTAGAGCACCTTTATAATCACCCATTTACGTTGTGATGTTTGGTAGCACACAAAGTGTTCCTCCGGTAAACGGGAGTTGCATAATCTCATAGTCATAGGAACATGTATAAGTCATGAAGAAAGCAATAGCAACATACTAAACGATCGGGTGCTAAGCTAACGGAATGGGTCAAGTCAATCACGTCATTCTCCTAATGAGGTGATCCCGTTAATCAAATGACAGGGATGCCAGCGAGCTGCGGGACAGGGGCAGCCGACGCCCCCAAAAGAGGGCGCAGGGGAGCATGGGGGCCGCGGCGAGCGCGGGACGAAGGCGGGCGGGACAAGGGGATCACGGCGTGGGCGCGGCTAGGGTCATGCGCGCACAAGCGTGCAGGAGAGGGCGCGGAGCGGGGGCTGGCGCGGTGGTGGGCGTGCGCGCGGCGAGGGGCACGGCAGGCGGCGCGGTGAACACGGTGGAAAGAGAAGGAGGGAAACGGGGGCGGCTCACAGCGTTGCCGAGAAGGGGTCGGCGTGGCTTGAGGAGGCGAGTCGGGGAGGGATACGAGGAGGCGACGCGAGGTCCGGCGATGGCGAGGTCTTCGGGCGGCGGTGCTGGAGCACAGCGTCGATGGAGGGGGGCGTTGGGCTCATTGGCCCTTCCCGATCCAGATCGGGTCGGGGAAGAGGAGCGAGAGGGGAGGAGAGCCGGAGACGTGCGACGGGGAGGAGGTCCGGCGACGCCGGCGGGTGATGGGCGAGCGGGCGATCCAGCGACCGCGACGGGGTCGATGGGGGCGATCCCCTCCCCGATCTGGATGGGATCGAGAGGTGGGGAGGCTGACGAGGGGGTGTGGGGGAAGTGGGGCGATCGGTCTAGGGTTCGATGGGGAGTGGGGGGTTAAGGGAGGCGGTTGGGCCAACCTAGCTAGCCCAGTGGCCAGCTTGGTCGAGGCCCAGCGAGGGGTTGCCCCCTTTTACTTTTATTTGTTTTGTCTTTCCTTTTATGTTTCATTAGCATCTAAATTAGTTCTACTAAATATACCACTGCCACCAAAAGTTTGGTACCCAATTAATTTAGTTAGAACATGTTTACTATTTTAAAATCATTTAAATAATAGTTTAAGCCACTGTTTTATTATTTTTAGAGTATTTAAACATTTTATAAAAGTGTGGTTTCTCCACCATAATTACTTATGCATTATTTTTCACCTCTCGAAGATTTTAGTTTTAATGTTTGAAACTTTTGATGTTTGCCTTTATTTTAAATTTGAATTTGAATGGGATTGAATCATTGTGAGGTTAACAACAGTAATCGTGCTGACGTGACATCATTAGCAGGGAATTACCATAGCATAACTAACCGGGCGTTACAAAAGCTAACCCTTAAACTGCTCGTGACCATCCGGACATGTTTTGCCATCCAATACGGTCCTATATCGGCCTGCAGGCCGGTCTGGATGTGCATTTTCCTGTAAACCAAAAACAAACTACGGGGCTTTGTGGGCGTCTGGACCGCTGCCACGGCCGATTCTTACTCCCCTGGCCCACCAAAAACACCTCTCCCGCGCCCGCACCCCTTCACATGAGAAGCAGTTAGGTACCAGTGCTCCAGAGCACCAGTACCTCATTCATGCCTATTTGGAGTAGCCGCGATGAATATACTCATGTTGAGGAGAAGTACCAGCCACAAAAATCAATGTAATTGATTGACGAATTGAACGCTTCTCTGGAAATAATTGATCAAGGGCAAGCCAAGGATGTGGGTAGTCCTTACTACTTTAATAATACTCCATTTGAAAGTCCAAGGAAATACTTCAATTTAATTCAAATTTCAGACTCATTTTGTTATCTTTAGATTAATGCAACATAAATATCTACTTAATGCATAATATATATAATTAGGGGTGAACTTGTGAGTGGGCACATGAGTGGAACTCAAACAAACAATCATATGTAGACAAGACATGTGTTTGTCTTTTATTCCCATGTTTGAACTAGTATAGTTCGGGTTCTTACATGATAGTGCATGTCACTTTATTTTTTCACCGCTACAACGACCAAACCATGGACTAAGAAAACGGTGTATCATATATCTACTACTAGAGTTCTTCTCTTCTCAGTTAGTACCAAAGATGCCAACTTGAGCAATGGTGCAATATGGAGGGATATAGACATTGCACATTGCAGGTAGCGTCTCTAGCGCTAGGTTCCTTATTTCCTCAAACTGGGGCAGTTGTTGAGGCTGGACAGAGCCCTGGGCCTGTGGGTTTTGCTGAGATGGCTGGAAGGAGCCCTGGCCTGATGGATATTGTTGTTGAGGCTGTTGGAAGGAGACCTGGCTCAACGGTTGTTGTTGTTGTTGTTGTTGATGCAGAATAATAGCATGAACAACATTGTGGATGGCTTGGCACCGCGACTGCTTGGGGATCTACCGCAGCTGCTGACAACACAATTGTTGCACCAGCTGGTAAGTACTTTGTTGCAAAACTTGTGAGCTTCCATGCGCTATGTTGTGTTGTTGCAATACAACATCCCTGCATGGAATCAGTTGTTGTTGCAAAATTTGTTGAAGGATTTGTTGTTGTTGTTGTTGTTGTTGTTGTTGTTGTTGCTGCTGCTGCGAAATTGGTTGTTGTGGTTGCGAATACTGTGGTTGCGGTTGTGGATATGGTTGTTGTGGTCGAAATGGTTGCGGCTGCGGATATGGTAGTTGCGGCTGCGGAAATGGTTGCAGCTGCAGATATGGTTGTTGTGATGGAAATGGTTGCGGCTGCGGATATGGCTGTTGTGGTGGAAATGGTTGTTGCTGCCCTGGAAATTGCTGTTGTTGTACCAATGGAACTTGCTCTTGTGGTTGTTGCTGAGATGGATTTTGTGGCTGCAATTGTGGCACTGGAACTCTAACTGCAATTGTGGCGGTGGTTGCTACAATAGCAAGGAGGGCAAGGATGAGAAAGGTCTTCATGGTGGATTTGTATTGAGCACTGCTTGCTTGGCTTAAATGATGCGCTCTACTTATGAGAATGATGGATGAGGAAGGATGATCGTCATGCTACGGGCCTATTTATAGCTGCCATGGCATGATCTCTTTCACAGTTGGCATTTGCTTGTGTGGAAGTGCTTGGATGCTTCTCAAAATCATAATTTGGTATGTTGTGTTCGGTGGCTCTACTTACAAGTGTATTCTTGAACTGGTCATTAAAGTTCCTTGTTGTTGCACTATCATTCCACAACCAAAAAGGTGTGATAACACGCATGACTCATTTTATTCACTTTACAGCTCAAACACTAATCTAGATTGCCTATTTTTCTGAAACTAAGTTTGTAATTTTCTGCAAATTGTTACGCATAAACTAGATAAGCATGGCTGGCACAGAACTTGGTTTGTAATCTTGTGTGGCCTGTTAAGGTAGATAAGACTAGTAATATAACTTGCTTTAGTAGGCCATGACTCATCAAATTCCTTTTACATGTCAAGTGTTGTAGTGTTCTAGAAGTTATTAGCAAACATAAATTTTGTAATGTTCTACAAGTTGTTACATGTAAACTAGATAAGCTTGACTTGCACACAAACAAGATTTTAATCATGTGTGACCTGTTAAGATGGATTAGACTAGTAATGTGGCTTTGATAGACCATGACTCATCAAATTGCTTTTACTTGTCTTAAGTGCTGTATATGTTGTACAAGTTATTAACACTTATCAGGTTAGTATGGCTTGCAATGTGTGTGCATGCCAATGTACGTTCTAGCTTCTATTCATTTGTAGATCTTATTTTGTTTTACGCAAATTGTATAAATTATCATCTACGCTAAAGCTTGCGAGTGCAGCTGCAACAATGTTGGCAGGGTCGGAGGGAGGTTGTGGCATGGCATGAGTTCTTATGACAACCGTTCATTATGTGTGAAAAGATACGTGTTATGTTTTTCATGCGTGCTAAAAAATAGATGTTTTTAAATAAAATTTATATTTTGATTAGCAAAGTTCTCAGAAAAGTTGACATGACCTCTACTCATTATTAATCTTTTGGATCAAATTCAAATAATAACAAAATAAATGGATGTGATTCCATCATGGCCATTTCAAATATATTTGAAAGTAAAATCCAAACATTATTCTCAGATTACAATATAAATTACACGTCAACTGTTTCAGATAAAAAATATAAATGATCTATTATATTATTAAAAGAAGAAAAATGAGTTAAAAAGAATGGATGTGATTTGCTTGAAAGAATGTGTATGCATGTCTCCTCATCGCGCGAGTTTCCAGAAAAACAACGCTAGGCTCACTCTATTGGAATCAGTCGGATGAATAAAGCATATGTAAAACGAAAGCTGGAGTCTGAACCTAACATATAAACGTGTCTTTCCTTATAACTTATTGTAAGTGCTTTTTTATGATTAGAAAAACACAATGGATTCATAAACTCTAAGGCATCTCCAACGCCGACCCTCAATTAAACTGTTCACAACCATCCGGACCACATGGTCCGGACGTGTTGTGCCATCCAATGCGTGCCTGTATTGGTCCATTGGAGACGGTCCGGACGTACTTTCTCCCGCAAACTGGAGATAAACATGGAGGGGGGATTTGCAGGCGTTCGGACAACACCCACGACCTCTTCTAACCACCCGCCCAAACCCCCTCCTCCCTCGCCCGCACGCGTTCCCGCTCTGCGCCAGTGGCCCGCATTCATGCGCTGCAGAGCGGACGCGACCTCTCACTGCCTCCGCAATGGAAGCAGCACGCCGGCCGAGGGCGCCGCCTGCTGCACGCCGGCTAAGCACACATCCTCGCCTCATTCCTGCAGACTGCCCGCCTTCCACCATTAAACCCTCGTGTGTGCCAGGATAATTACTCCGGCCACATGTTCATTCGCGAGCCGGTTAGCATTAAACAGAACGCCGGTTGGCTCCTCTCGTGTCCCCTCGCTATTTAAACAATGTCAGATGTTGGGCAAGAACCGCATCACACGTCCACTCATCATTTTCCTCCTTAAACAGTTTTATCCATGACATCTGACGAGCAGGAAGAAGAGTTGTCTGGCATAAAAAATGGCTAGGTGGCTTGTCAAGCCCACCGGTCACGAGCCGAGGAGTGGCAAGTTGCTCCAGGTCGGCACTGGGAGGGAGCACGGTGGCGCGGGCATCATGGCTGCCATTGGCGGTGCCATGTCATACCGCCCCTCCCGTGCATGTGACCAAGTCATCCGATGTCAACGCGAGCGTAACCGCGTCCTTCCTACAGAGAAAGAAGCGGGCTGCACGGACATCGACGAGGTGGTGTCCAACACGTCCGCGCTCGCCGCCATCATCGAGGAGGCGCTGCCGCTTGGGTCCCACGAATGCCACACCAGGTGACACCAGCATACACAGTCGGTATCTTGCGCTCTGGCAGGCCACCGCCGTTCCCAGCCCAAAACCAACTCTAATCTGTGTAGCGTAGGGACCCTTTCCATCGGCAGAAGCATCAGCTGGTTGTTCCACTCCGATGAGCGGTAGGGAGGCGAGCCGCTCTTTGCGCTGAAGCATATACCTCTAGGGCTCATAGCTGCCGGACATGGGGACGACATTGGAGATCCGCTGCGGCCGGCAGTAGACTAGTCAAGGGTATCCATGTCGCCGGAGTGGATATTCGCCGGCACCGGCTGTAGAGTTTTTAGTAAAAAAAATATGTCCAAAATGTAAACATTTTTGTCCGGTTTGTATGAAATCCATTGTGTTTGCATGAATTTCATCCTATTTTCAAAAAAACATGTGTTTGAAATATACGCGGACAGCGTTGGATGGATGATTCCTGTATCCGTATCCGCGGACTGATCCCCTATCCGTGGACGAACGCGGGAGGAAATTTACTGGTCGCTGTTGAAGATGCCCTAATCAAAGGCATTTCCTCCAGGCGTACTAACAAACATGCCTTTTCCTCTACCCGGTCGGGCCATTTTTGCTGGCCGATGAAGAATTGAACTCCGGAGACAAAACATATACGTGCTGTTTATGTTTAAGCGCGTGCTGATCAAAGGAGCTAGCCTCCAACTCTATGAAAGAGCCAATTTGTATGATAATTAACTACAAATTGATGATGGCATGCTGACGATCAACAACGAATCAAGGACCAGCATTTTTTTTATCTTGCACTTCTTAATTTGTACTACACGTTTGCGCAGCAAACATCAACTTTTTTTGTCATTAACTACGTGTAAATGGCTTTATTTGGTGTACATAATTCAGTAACTAGAGTAAGCACTCGCTTCCTATTAATTAAAACCATTCGACTACGCATCAAGGGCGCCTTCCCGTGATAGCCACGTCATCACCTAGCGATTGGGCGAAAAAAGAAACGGGCCAGCGATTGGCAGCAAGGGGATTTTTTTTGAATCCAATAACTTCCGAACGTTCGGATTTTGAGCATTTCGTCCCGAACGTTTTTACATGGCAACTTTAGTTCATAGGGGATGGCAACTTTAGTTGATAGGGGATGGCAACTTCGTCCTTTTTCATTTCTTTTGTCAGAAAATTACCATGTTTCCCTAATCTCACGCAAACTAAACTTGCCATCTAAACCCGTTCGGGTTGCCATGCTTAACTCCTGAACGTTCGGGAGTTATCATTACCTTTTTTTAAATCGGCAGCGAGGGGATTGGACGACGCTGTCGCTGTGTCACGCGACCTCTTTCGTTTCATCTCCTCCAGCCCCTCCTTGCTGCTTCGCTGCCACCGCCCTCCCCCGAGCCCACCGCCTGCCCAAATCCCGCCACCCCGCGCGGATCCCGCCCTCCCCGCCGGTGGCCGCCCTGTTAGACTGTACTGTACTGCTATACCGTAGTTGCGTAGACACTAGTTGTAGCATGTGTGTATATAATCGTGGCGCACGCATATAGTGATCGTGGCGCACGATCCCAGGTAGTGGATCACCCCATGATCTCCCTGGCCCTGTAATCTGTACATAAGACCCAACCGAGAGCTCAATCAAAGTGTGGTGAATTATTCCTCCTAATCCTTCTTTCCTATATGGTATCAGACTCCCCCGACCTGCTCAATCCCTTCGCGCAGGTCGCCAGTCCCGCTTCCGCCGCCATGGATGAAAACCCCGTCGTGTTCCCTCGCTCCTCGCAGCACGGCGCCGACGGCGTCCTCAACGCTGTCCCCCTGGCCAACGCACCGCCGGCTCTAGCACCTGTCGCGCCCGCAGTGCCCGTCATCCCTCTTCCTCCTCCTACAGCACCTGTCGCCTCCGCGATCCTGCAGACCGTGGACATCCGTCGTCATGTCCCGGTCACCCTCGACCTTCTCGCCGGCAACTACACGCAGTGGCGCCGCCACTTCGACACCGTCATCGGCATGTTCGGCCTCCGCACTCACGTCGACACCACGGCCATGCACCGCCACGATGATCCCAAGTGGGGCATGGCTGATCACGTCGTCGTCCATTGGTTCTACACCACCATATCGCCGGACCTGCTCGACGCCGTCATGCAGCCGGACGACACTGCTCTGGCCGTCTGGACTGCGGTCGATGGAATCTTCCGCGACAACCACCTCGCTCGCGCTGTCTACCTCGACGCCGAGTACCACGCTGTCGTTCAGGGCGACATGTCGATCATGGCGTACTGCACCAAGATGAAGTCGTTCACGGATCAACTCTGCGACCTCGGGCAGCCGGTAACCGACTCGCGGCAGGTCTTCAACCTGCTCCGCGGTCTGAACCGGCAGTTCCACTCCGCCATCCCTCACCTCGCAGGTCCCGCTCCCGTCGTTCCTGCAGGTGCGCTCCTTCCTCCTGCTTGAGGAACACCGAGCAGAGCAGTCGACCGCTCGCCAGCAGTCTGCGCACGCTCTCGTCGCCGGGCGTGGCGGCTCTCCTACACCACCCACACCCCCGCCCAGCAACACCAACCAAGGGCGTGGGCGCGGATGCCGCCGCGGACGTGGCAACGGCAGTGGTGGCCCGCCCACGCCGTCCTCCCAGGCTCCCCGCCCTCCCCCGGCGTACCCCACGCCTGCACCTGGCACCAACGCATGGACCGGCATGGTCCAGGCTTGGCCGATGCCTTGGCGCGCGCCTGGAGCTGGAGTGCTCGGCCCCCGCCCTGGTACGCCGCACCAGCAGGCCATGTTCGCCGCCCCGTCGCTGGCTGCACCATACGGCTACGGCGCTACCCTCCCCGGCTACGGCGTCACTCCACCCGTCTCCGGCGTCCTGTCAGGCTACGGGCACCCCGGCGCCAGCTCGTCGACTGCAACCCACCAGCCATGGGACATGGCCTCGCTCCAGGCCGCCCTCCACAGCGCCTCGGCCAGCCCTTCCTCCTCTGGCAGCGCACCGGAGTGGTACCTCGACTCCGGCGCCGCGGCGCACATGACGTCCTCCCCTGGTAATCTCCTCTCCACTCGCCCGTCCTCTACTGCTGCATCTATCATCGTGGGCAGTGGTGAGCGCCTGCCCATCACCCACGTTGGCACGGGCGCACTGATCACCAGCACTTCCCCCATTCCTCTCCGCAACGTTCTCGTCTCTCCATCTATCGTCAAAAACCTACTTTCAGTTCGGCAGCTTTGTCGTTCCTACCCCGTTTCTGTTGAATTTGACGCTCGTGGTTTCTCTGTCAAGGACCTACGAACCAGGGTGGTGATTCTCCGATCTGACTCCGACGGCGATCTCTATCCCGTGGTGCGGCCATCCGTCCATTCCCCGGGCATCTTCGCCGGCTCCGCCACGACCGACCTGTGGCATCAACGTCTCGGCCACCCAGGGGCTGCCGCACTCCACACCGTTGCTGCCGATCAGTCCCTGGAGTTCTGCCGTGATCCGCCTGTCTGTCATGCCTGTCGTGTTGGCAAACACACCTGGCTCCCGTTTCAGACATCCACCACTGCTAGTTTCTTTCCTTTCCAACTTTTAAACCTTGATGTATGGACCCCTCCCGTTGTAAGCATATCCGGCTATCAGTTTTACTTAGTTGTACTAGATGATTTCAGTCACTATGTCTGGACTTTCCCTCTGAAACACAAGTCTGAAGTTCCTCCCATACTTGTTGATTTCTTTGCCTATGTTCAGACTCAGTTTCAGTTACCCGTACTTGCACTGCAAACGGGCAATGGTCGTGAATTCGACAGCGCAGCCATGCGCTCTCTGCTTGCTCGCCACGGCACAAACTTCCGTCTCACCTGCCCATACGCCAGTCAGCAGAACGGCAAGGACGAGCGAGTTCTCCGCACGATCAACGATGGCGTTCGTGTGCTTCTCTGTCATGCGCACATGCCCGCTCGCTTCTGGGCCGAGGCTCTCAACACCTCGACCTACCTGCTCAATCGTCGGCCCTGCCTCGGCGCCCTGCACTCCGCACGAACTCCTGCTCGGCGTCGCCCCAGATTACTCGCAGCTCCGCGTCTTTGGATGCCTCTGCTATCCGAACGTCACCGCCACCACCCATCATAAGCTCGAGCCACGTTCTATCGCCTGCGTCTTCCTCGGGTACCCTCCCGATCATCGTGGTTTTCGCTGCTTTGACCTCACCTCTCGCCGCGTCCTCACGTCTCGCCACGTTCTCTTCCACGAACACGTTTTCCCGTTCGCATCCTCTTCCCCGTCGCCTACGCCACCCGTCGTACCCTCTACCCTGCAGATCCCGCTCGTCGTCCGGCCTCCTGCGCTGCCCGCGCTTCCACCGGTGCCTGACAGCAGCATGTCACCCGTGCTGCCGGCGCGCCCGATCTCCATCACCGGCCTGCCCCGCTCATCCTCGCCAACCAGCGGGGCGCGCCGCGTCAGCTCGCGGTACGCTGCGGGCGCTTCCGATGGCGGCTCGGCTCCGTCCTCGACGTGCCCATCCGCGCCTGGTCCGCCTGTCTTCGTGTCCGCCAGCGGCTCCTCCGACAACTCCGCCAGCGGCTCCTCCGACAGCTCGTCTCCGAGCGCGCCACCAGCGGCGCCCCGCGCACCGGCGCCTCCTGTGCCCATGGTCACGCGTGCCCAGCGCGGCATCTTCCGCCCCAACCCGCGCTACTACGACGCGGTCACCGCCTCTACCTCATCATCGGTGTCGCCGGTGCCGCGTTCGGTTCGCGCTGCTGTTCGCGACCCGAACTGGCTCGGTGCCATGCGTGCTGAGTACGATGCGCTAGTGCGCAATCGCACGTGGGAGCTGGTGCCCCGCCCGCCCGGCGCCAACCTGATCACAGGGAAGTGGATCTTCAAGCACAAAAACGACGCCGACGGCGCGCTGGCCCGCAACAAAGCACGCTGGGTCGTGCGGGGCTTTCATCAGTGTGCTGGCGTCGACTACGGCGAGACGTTCTCCCCCGTCATCAAGCCAGCGACGATCCACACGGTGCTCACTCTGGCCGCGTCGCGCGGCTGGCCGGTGCACCACCTCGACGTCTCCAACGCCTTCCTCGACGGCAACTTGGAGGAGGAAGTCTAGTGCCTCCAGCCCGCCGGATTCGTCGACCCCGACAAACCAGAGCACGTCTGCCGCCTCTCCAAGTCCTTGTACGGGCTCAAGCAGGCGCCCCGTGCCTGGTTCCTCCACTTCGCCGGCTTCGTCCGCTCCATTGGCTTCGCAGCTACGCGTTCGGACTCATCGCTGTTCACCTTCCGGCACGGCAACGACATGGCGTTCCTCCTCCTCTACGTCGACGACATCGTGCTCACCGCGTCCTCGTCACGCGTGCTTCACCATGTCATCCAGCGCCTCACAGGCGAATTCGCCATGAAGGACCTGCGCTCGCTCGCCTTCTTCCTCGGCATCCGCGTCACCCGCACCCGAGCTGGCTTCTTCCTGTCGCAACAACAATATGCCGACGAGCTCCTGGAACGCGCCGGCATGGACACCTGCCGCCCTTCCCCGACACCCACCGACACGAAGAGCAAACTCCCCTCAGCCGATGGGCCCTGCGTCGACGACCCCTCGGCCTATCGGAGCATCGCCGGGGCCCTGCAGTACCTCACCATCACGCGTCCAGAGATCGCCTACGCTGTCCAGCAAATCTGCTTGCACATGCATGACCCGCGCTAATGCCACCTCGCGCTCGTAAAGCGCGTGCTCCGGTACGTGAAGGGCACCTGCGCACTCGGGCTTCATCTTCGCGCCTCGACCACGCTCGACGTCCGTGCGTTCACCGATGCGGACTGGGCCGGCTGCCCCGACACCCGACGCTCCACGTCGGGCTTCTGCGTCTTCCTCGGCGGTGCTCTCGTCTCCTGGTCCTCCAAGCGCCAGGCGACCGTATCGCGCTCCAGCGCCGAAGCTGAATACCGCGGCGTCGCCAACGCGGTCGCTGAATGCATCTGGCTCCGCCAGCTTCTCGGCGAGCTCTCCGCTCCAGTGACCAAGGCGGCACTGGTGTACTGTGACAATGTGTCCGTAGTCTACCTGTCAGCCAATCCGGTGCATCATCGCTGCACTAAGCATGTGGAGCTGGACATCCATTTCGTGCGGGAGCACGTCGCCCTCGGCCACTTCCGTGTTCTTCACATCCCCACGCGCCAACAACTCGCCGACATCATGACCAAAGGCCTGCCATCGGATGTTTTCTCTGAGTTCCGGTCCAGTCTTTGCGTCGCCGCCGCCGACGTCACGACTCCGGGGGAGGGGGGTGTTAGGCTGTACTGTACTGCTATACCGTAGTTGCGTAGACACTAGGTGTAGCGTGTGTGTATATGATCGTGGCGCACGCATGTAGTGATCGTGGCGCACGATCCCAGGTAGTGGATCACCCCATGATCTCCCTGGCTGGCCCTGTAATCTGTACATAAGACCCATCCCAGAGCTTAATCAAAGTGTGGTGAATTATTCCTCCTAATCCTTCTCTCCTACACGCCCCGCTGCAGGCACCATAGCAGCCTATTCCCCGCCCACGCCCAAACCCTAGCCTGTATCCCCCCGCCTCTAGGGACAGAGAGATCTGACCGACCAACGGGGGCGAGGCGGCGGGCCGGAACCGGGACCGGAGCCCCGAGGAGATGGGGTTTTTAACGTGGCGCTAGTGATCGTGGCGGCGGTGGTCAGCATCCTGGTGCTCCTCGTCAGCGTCTACCTGCTCGTCAACTACCAGCACCCGGATGATGCCAACCAGGCCTACTTCCTCAAGCTCGTCGTCGTGCTCGGCATCACCGTCGCCGTCCTCTCCATCCTCATGCTCCCCGCCGACGTCGCCAACTGCCAGGCCTGCAAGCACGCCGCCTACAACGGGGCCTGCGCCCTTATCCTGCCCATGCTTGATCCTGCCCATGAACACGCTCTGGCTCGTCGTCTACATCCTCGACGCTGTCCTCGTCTTCCTCGTCATCCTGTTCGCCATGTTCTACTATGTGTTTTGATTTTCGGTTTGAGCTTTTTTTCCTCCCTAGGCTGAGATGGCCGAATTTCAGCCATTTTCAAAAATTTCGGCTGAAATTTGACCAAATTTTGACTGCAATTTGACTTAAATTTGACCAAAATTTGCTAAATTTGAACAATTTCGGCCTAAATACACTTTTCGCCCCAGGCCGAGATGGCCGAAATTCAGCCGAAATCCTCTTTTTTCGGCCGAAAATCAAAACACAGGTTCTACTACGAGGGCGACCAGGACAAGTCAGTCTTCTTCCCCCCTTACTTCCTCTACCTGCCTCGGCTTTATTCGTTGGCTGATTAGATCCGCCCTGTTCTGCTCCTGCATCTAGGTCGGTCGGGAAGAGGCTCAAGAGCGCCCTCATCTGGTTCGTCGCACTCACTTCTGTTTTGTTTTGGTAATCTTTCCTCACAGCGAATCCAAAGATATTACTCCACTTATTGAAGTTAATATATGTGCTCTGTTATTCGATAACAGTTCTGACAAACAGCCACTAATTTCAGAAGTTAATATATATCCCCTACTATTCGATAACAATTCTGAAACACGACCACTAATTTCAGACCATCAAACTATCCAACATGTAAATGATCCACTTTTGAAAGGGTGCTGCTCTCAGTACATGTCTACATCTGTACTCATCAGCTCATGTCCGCTTGATTGTAATGAAAAATTATAAATCCTTCTGTTTTTTGAAGCAGATTTTGTAAACAGAAGCACTGAACTTCCACAATGTATGGCAGTGGCGCTTTGTATTCTTGTTGCTTATACAAGTACATCTGTTTCCACCTTAAAGGAAAAATGCACCTAGACATTCTAAAACAAAAATAACAAGTGATGAAATTCCAGGTGGAGGCCTGTACAACAGAATCTTTGCCACCCATCTTGAAGTGCATCCATAATCAAAACATTGTCAACACCAGAAATATATTATCTGTTCACAACAACAAATATCTAATAAACCTTATGTTTAAATTCGTTATGTGATCATAAGAGTTTCAGTGAAAAATATTGGGCTCTAAATGATTCATATGACACTTTGTTCTTCGCAGTGTAATGACCCCATACTACAGTGAGGAAACTGCAATTCAAGAAACGACCTTGATCTCGAGAATGAGGATAGTGTATCAGTTATATTCTACCGGCAGAAGATCTTTCTAGGTTCCTTTCCCGTTTGTTCTTCAGCGTAGTTGATCCTAATTTATGATATTCACCGAGCATTATAGATAACTTTGCTCAGTCGTGGATCATGGTACCTTCACCTGTTCTCGACATTTCCTCTTTCAGATTTGATGTTAGCTTGTACAAGTTGCTGGGTTGTGCTTAGATGTTATGGTTTCTCTGCTATTTAGAAAGTACACTTAACACTCATAAAGTACACTGATCTCAGCCTAACCTAAAATATTTAATCCATCAGGTTTAAAGTTTGACGTAGGAAGGGCACACAAGTTGATGTATGCAGTTACAGATTTTTGCCAAAGCCCGCTGAAACGAAGTTTAGTTCAGCAGACCATATAAGTTGGAAGAAAGCAAATTTCTTGCCTTTCGAATCCTCCGAAGCCATCATATTTTATTTCAGACCGATTTGTCCCAGCTCAGTGTATCTCTGGTAAAATACGAACAACATTGTTTTTACTTTTTTTAGGGGATGTCACAAAAGGAAAAATGACCAAGACTGCATCTGTCATGTTTTTTTGCTAGATTGTTAATTTCAATTCATGTTTGATATTGCAGTACGGAGGTTTCGCCAAATACATGTTCTATTGTGGTTTATTTTCCACTATTGTTGGGCCTCGTTTCTTTATTTGCATCATCGGATGTGTAATGGTATATTGGTCATGATCCAGCCATTTCCATCTACCAAATATATATTGTTAGCTTATTGTATTTGTGAAATTACACTAGCCTGTGTATTATGGAGGAACTGTGCTAAACTGCTAATGTAGCTGCAACAGCTTGATATATGTTCTGCTACCATAGATGTCACTTCCTTCTTAAGTATGTGCATAGTTCTCATCAATAGATGTTTTCTTCGCCGCCTGCTGTTTTCCGTAGTCTTAAGAATGATATTTACCTGACTAAAAAGCCAGTAGCTCATAATATTGTTAATTCCAGTCGCTTGGTTAATTACCGTTGTACAGTATAATTCAGAGAATACTATTGTGTTTGTTTATTCAGAGAAAACGCTTGATAGGTGGGGATTCGCAAGAAGCAACTAATAGATAGGGCGAGCCTTGAATATATATATATATATATATATATATATATATATATATATATATATGAAGATAAAATCTTGTTGTGGGTTTCAGTTTTCCGTTTTTTGGGTTTGCACATGAACCCTGCATCTCGCAGTTCCTGTTTAAGTCCCATGTTTGTGTACATCCAATTTATACTAGTGGTCCATTGCACTGTTCGCTTTACACTTCTTTCTGAATTGGTATACCTGGTATACCTGTTAATGTGAGTCCCTCTTGTGCTATTTTGCCGTCGATTTGGTCTTACCTGGAATTGTTTGACTCTTAGATTTTTTTCACCGTTTGATCTCCTATTTTTTATGGGGTTTCTTCCCTTCGATTCTGCCTCTATTTTGGATTTTTCCTTTCTCTATTTTGGATGCTTCCTTGGTGTTCTTTTCTTGGATTTAGTTTCCCCTCTTCCTCTTGAGTTAAAAATCATGCATACATCGTAACAAAAAAAATGAGTTGCAGGCATTTGGAATTTAAATAGTAACGATGAAAAGATGGTGTGATGTAACCGTGGCAGATGGAATTTTGCTGCAGTGGTGTGAATCTAGCTACAACTGACCATCTGTTGAAGTTTAATACTAAATATCCAGATGGATTTGGTGAGTTTAACCTGTTAAATTTGAATAAAACATCCAATCGTGATGTTCACTCATGTATGTTTCTTTCATCTGACGTTTGCTTGGCCAAAATCAACTACAATTTACCATCATTTGGTTGATTCCGCATTTACATGTTTTTCTTTTTGTGAATAGTTAGAGGCATGTTGTATTATAGGAAATCTTTGAAGCTTCAAGCATTCCTAGACATGGCAACTTCGTTGATTTGTGTGATATGCAAAAGAAGAAAGATGTGGACAATGATATTGTTAAATTGAAGCTATTTCCTTTTTCACTTAGAGATCGTGCTAAAGCTTGGTTTTCGTCTTTGCCTAAAAATAGTAGTGATTCTTGAAATAAGTGCAAAGATGCTTTTATCTCTAAGTATTTCCCCCCCGCTAAGATCATCTCTCTTAGAAATGATATTATGAATTTTAAGCAACTTGATCATGAACATGTTGCACAAGCTTGCGAGAGGATGAAATTAATGATACGTAATTGCCCTACTCATGGTTTGAATTTGTGGATGATTATACAAAAATTTTATGCCGGATTGAATTTTTCTTCTAGAAATCTTTTAGATTCGGCCGCGGGAGGCACTTTTATGGAAATCACTTTAGGAGAAGCTACTAAACTCCTAGATAATATTATGGTTAATTATTCTCAATGGCACACCGAAAAATCCACTAATAAAAAAGTGCATGCGATAGAAGAAATTAATGTTTTGAGTGGAAAGATGGATGAACTTATGAAATTATTTGCTAATAAAAGTGTTTCTTCTGATCCTAATGATATGCCTTTGTCTACTTTTATTGAGAATAATAATGAATCTATGGATGTGAATTTTGTTGGTCGGAATAATTTTGGTAACAACGCGTATAGAGGAAACTTTAATCCAAGGCCGTATCCTAGTAATTCCTCTAATAATTATGGTAATTCCTACAACAATTATTATGGAAATTTTAATAAGATGCCTTCTGAATTTGAGACTAGTGTTAAAGAATTTATGAATTCGCAAAACAATTTCAATGCTTTGCTTGAAGAAAAATTGCTTAAAGTTGATGAATTGGCTAGGAACGCTGATAGAATTTCTCCTAAGCATGATATCAATGAGTCTCTCAAGGCCATGAGAATTTCCATTGATGAGTGCACAGAAAGAACCGCTAGGATGCGTGCTAAGAAAGATTGTTTTGTGAAAGCGTGTTCTTCTAGTTTCTATGAAAATAAAGATGAAGATCTAAAAGTTATTGATGTGTCCCCTATTAAATCTTTGTTTTGCAATATGAATCTTGATAATGATGGGACTGAATATGATCCACCTCTACCTAGAAGGCATTCCAAAAATTCTGAGTTTTTAGATCTTGATGCAAAAATTGGTAAAAGTGGGATTGAAGAAATCAAAACTCTAGATATTAATGAACCCACTATTTTGGATTTAAAGGAATTTAATTATGATAATTTCTCTTTGATAGATTGTATTTCCTTGTTGCAATCCGTGCTAAATGCTCCACACGCTTATAGTCAAAATAAAGCCTTACTAAACATATCGTTGATGCTTTGATGCAATCTTATGAAGAAAAACTTGAGTTGGAAGTTTCTATCCCTAGAAAACTTTATGATGAGTGGGAACCTACTATTAAAATAAAAATTAAAGATCATGAATGCTATGCTTTGTGTGATTTGGGTGCTACTGTTTCCACGATTCCAAAGACTTTGTGCGATTTGCTAGGTTTCCGTGATTTTGATGATTGCTCTTTAAACTTGCACCTTGCGGATTCCACCATTAAGAAACCTATGGGAAGAATTGATGATGTTCTTATTGTTGCAAATAGGAATTATGTGCCTGTAGATTTTATTGTTCTTGATATAGATTGCAATCCTTCATGTCCTATTATTCTTGGTAGACCTTTCCTTAGAACGATTGGTGCAATTATTGATACGAAGCAAGGGAATATTAGATTCCAATTTCCATTAAGGAAAGGCATGGAAAACTTCCCTAGAAATAAAATAAAATTACCTTATGAATCTATTATGAGAGCCACTTATGGATTGCCTACCAAAGATGGCAATACCTAGATCTATCCTTGCTATTATGCCAAGCTAGGGGCGTTAAACGATAGCGCTTGTTGGGAGGCAACCCAATTTTATTTTTAGTTTTTTTGCTTTTTTCTTTTGTTTAGGAATAAATATTTGATCTAGCCTCTGGTTACATGTGTTTTTATGTTTTAATTAGTGTTTGTGCCAAGGTTAACCTATAGGATCTTCTTGGATGATAGTTATTTGATCTTGCTGAAAATTCCAGAAACTTTCTGTTCACGAAAATAATTGTTAAAAATCACCAGGACGTGATAAAATATTGATTCCAATTGCTGCTGATAAATAAAAAAATTGGCTAGGTCTTCCTATTTTGGGTCAATTTTTGGAGTCGCAGAAAATTGCGTTAGTTATAGATTACTACAGACTGTTCTGTTTTTGACAGATTATGTTTTTCGTGTGTTGTTTGCTTATTTTGATGAATCTATGGCTAGTAAAATAGTATATAAACCATAGACAAGTTGGAATACAGTAGGTTTAACACCAATATAAATAAAGAATGAGTTCATTACAGTACCTTGAAGTGGTGTTTTCTTTTCTTTTGCTAACGGAGCTCACGAGATTTTCTGCTCAGTTTTGTGTTGTGAAGTTTTCAAGTTTTGGATGAAAGATTTGATGGATTATGAAACAAGGAGTGGCAAGAGCCTAAGCTTGGGGATGCCCATGGCACCCCAAGATAATCTAAGGACAACTAAAAGCCAAAGCTTGGGGATGCCCCGGAAGGCATCCCCTCTTTCGTCTACTTCCATCGGTAACTTTACTTGGAGCTATATTTTTGTTCACCACATGATATGTGTTTTGCTTGGAGCGTCTTGTATTATTTGAAGTCTTTATTTGTTAGTTTGCCACACTAATCCTTGCAGTACACACCTTTTGAGAGAGACACACATGATTCGGAAATTGTTAGAATACTCTATGTGCTTCACTTATATCTTTTGAGCTATATAGTTTTTGCTCTAGTGCTTCACGTATATCTTTTACAGCACGGTGGTGGTTTTGTTTTATAGAAACTATTGTTCTCTCATGATTCACTTAGATTATTTTGATAGTCCTACAAAACAGTGTGGTAATTTGCTTTAATTATGATAGGCACTCAAGATTAGTAAAAAAATCTTATGAGTGTGTTGAATACTATGAGAAGTTTGATACTTGATAATTGTTTTGAGATATGGAGATGGTGATATTAGAGTCATGCTAGTTGAGTAGTTTTGAATTTGCGAAATACTTGTGTTAAAGTTTGTGATTCCCTTAGCATGCACGTATGGTGAACCGTGATGTGATGAAGTTGGAGCATGATTTATTTATTGATTGTCTTCCTTATGAGTGGCGGTCGGGGACGAGCGATGGTCTTTTCCTACCAATCTATCCCCCTAGGATGATGCGGGTAATACTTTGCTTCGATAACTTGTAGATTTTTGCAATAAGTATATGAGTTCTTTATGGCTAATGTTGAGTCCATGGATTATACGCACTTTCTTCCTTCCACCATTGCTAGCCTCTCTAATACCGCGCACTTTTCGCCGGTATCATACACCCACCATATACCTTCCTCAAAACAGCCACCATACCTACCTGTCATGGCATTTCCATAGCCATTGCGAGATATATTGCCATGCAACTTACCACCGTTCAGTTTATTATGACACACTCCATCATTGTCATATTGCTTTCCATGATCATGTAGTTGACATTGTATTTGTGGCAAAGCCACCGTTCATAATTCTTTCATACATGTCACTCTTGATTCATTGCATATCACGGTATACCGCCAGAGGCATTCACATAGAGTCATATTTTGTTCTAAGTATTGAGTTGTAAGTAAATAAAAGTGTGATGATCATCATTTTTTTAGAGCATTGTCCCAAGTGAGGAAAGGATGATGGAGACTATGATTCCCCCACAAGTCGGGATGAGACTTCGGACTAAAAAAAGAGGCCATAAAAAAAGGATAAAAGACCCAAATAAAAAATGAGAGAAAAAGAGAGAAGGGACAATGTTACTATCCTTTTACCACACTTGTTCTTCAAAGTAGCACCGTGATCTTCATGATAGAGAGTCTCCTATGATATCACTTTCATGTACTAGTGGGAAATTTTCATTATAGAACTTGGCTTGTATATTCCAATGATGGGTTTCCTCAAAATGCCCTAGGTCTTCATGAGCAAGCGAGTTGGATGGACACCCACTTAGTTCCTTTTGTTGAGCTTTCATATACTTATAGCTCTAGTGCATCCGTTGCATGGCAATTCCTACTCACTCACATTGATATCTATTAATGGGCATCTCCATAGCCCGTTGATACGCCTAGTTGATGTGAGACTATCTTCTCCTTTTTTGTCTTCTCCACAACCACCATTCTATTCCACATATAGTGCTATGTCCATGGCTCATGCTCATGTATTCTGTGAAGATTGAAAAAGTTTGAGAACATCAAAAGTATGAAACAATTGCTTGGCTTGTCATCGGGGTTGTGCATAATTTAAATACTTTGTGTGGTGAAGATAGAGCATAGCTAGACTATATGATTTTGAGAAGACATAATTGCTTAGTTAGTATGCTTGAAGTATTATTATTTTGATGTCAATATTAAACTTTTGTCTTGAATCTTTCGGGTCTGAATATTCATACCACAATTAAGAGAATTACATTGAAATTATTCGAAGTAGCATTCCACATTAAAAATTCTGTTTTTATCATTTACCTACTCGAGGACGAGCAGGAATTAAGCTTGGGGATGCTTGATACGTCTCCAACGTATATATAATTTTTAACTGTTCCATGCTATATTATATTCTGTTTTAGACATTAATGGGCTTTATTATACACTTTTATATTATTTTTGGGACTAACCTATTAACCGGAGGCCCACCCCAGAATTGCTGTTTTTTGCCTAGTTCAGAGTTTCACAGAAAAAGAATATCAAACCGAGTCCAAACGGAATGAAACCTAATTCCATCGCCGCAACCTTCTGTACCCGTGAGATCCCATCTTGGGGCCTTTTCCGGAGCTCCGCCGAAGGGGGCATCGATCACGGAGGACTTCTACATCAACACCATAGCCTCTCCGATGATGTGTGAGTACTTTACCTCAGACCTTCGGGTCCATAGTTATTAGCTAGATGGCTTCTTCTCTCTTTTTGGATCTCAATACAATGTTCTCCCCCCCTCTTGTGGAGATCTATTCGATGTAATCTTCTTTTGCGGTGTGTTTGTTGAGACCGACGAATTATGGGTTTATGATCAAGTTTATCTATGAACAATATTTGAATCTTGTCTAAATTCTTTTATGTATGATTGGTTATCTTTGCAAGTCTCTTCGAATTATCAATTTGGTTTGGCCTACTAGATTGATCTTTCTTGCGATGGGAGAAGTGCTTAGCTTTGGGTTCAATCTTGCGGTGTCCTTTCCCAGTGACAGTAGGGGCAGCAAGGCACGTATTGTATTGTTGCCATCGAGGATAACAAGATGGGGTTTATATCATATTGCATGAGTTTATCCCTCTACATCATGTCATCTTACTTAAAGCGTTACTCTGTTCTTTTGAACTTAATACTCTAGATGCATGCTGGATAGCGGTTGATGTGTGGAGTAATAGTAGTAGATGCAGGCAGGAGTCGGGCTACTTGCCTCGGACGTGATGCCTATATACATGATCATACCTTGATATTCTCATAACTATGCTCAATTCTGTCAATTGCTCAACAGTAATTTGTCTACCCACCGAAATACTTATGCTCTCGAGAGAAGCCACTAGTGAAACCTATGGCCCCCGGTCTATTTTCCATCATATTTAATCTCCCGTCAACAAGCTATTTCTGGCGTTGTTTTTATTTTGCTTTCTTTACGTTGCATCTTTATCATAAAAATACCAAAAATATTATCTTATCAAATCTATCAGATCTCACTTTCGTAAGTGACCGTGAAGGGATTGACAACCCCTTTATTGCGTTGGTTGCGAGGATTTTATTTGTTTGTGTAGGTGCGAGGGACTCGTGTGTTGCCTCCTACTGGATTGATACCTTGGTTCTCAAAAACTGAGGGAAATACTGACGCTGATTTACTGCATCACCCTTTCCTCTTCAAGGGAAAACTAACGCAGTGCTGAAGAGGTAGCATGCACTACTACAACAGTAATGTGAAATTTTGGAAAATTCTAGAGGGATCAAGTCAGAGCAATAACATTTTATTCATCATAATTAATCAAATTATCATAGCATTTATAATTTTTTATGCAGACACATATCTATTAAAAATTGTCAAAGTTATGCATCAAGATCTAAAAACAACGGATGTAATAAGATATAGGAAACAGTGGTGGCGCAACATACAAGCTATGGGGTTAGTTGAGGCCATATTTTTTGCGGAATAAGCACTAAAATTATTCTACACTATGAAGAAAAATATCACCAAAATTAATAATGACGCAGAGGTTCTTCCGGCTGGCTTCACCACTATTACGAAATCTGAAATTTATTTTAGGGAAATACAAATCCAACTCCCCACCTAAGGAGCGCAAGTATTTAACCACATATATTAATTACCACCACCATTAACTATAGAGTGGATCATAACTATAGTAGTTCAGATTTATTTGTACCAAATATGATAGTATACTCCAGTGTCCAGTACTAAGCACAACAAACTGATCATAAAGCACACAGGTTAGAAGAATACCGGAAAGCGCAAAGGTCACACACAGCTCATTTACTGCTGAAATCAACATCGACATTGTCAGGTAAACATGAGTCGGACGTACATGCAGCTTGAATTGTCCTTTTTGTAAGTCAACGTGTTTTTTTTAAATGGGCGATCTCTCAATGGAATATGATATATATTTTTATCATGTTTATGCATTTGTAACATTTTTACATGTAATTTTTGATGAAAAACTACGTAATTAGCAGTTGAGTTCATATCTTGGAAAATATATTGTAAGAATTGATATAAATGCAATAAAGAAACATGAAAATGAATAAGGTAGAATAAATTGAACGCGAGAAAATCCTTAAACTATGAAGTGAATCCGAGAAAATCCTTAAGCTATCAACACACAAATACAAATATACAATGATGACCAATCATATCATGACGAGCATGTGTGGATGCTTACGTTCGGCAAACAAGATAATGCAAACCAATAAAGAAACGATCGACGTTTTTAATCTATGAATAAACTGAATGAGAGAAAAATTCTGAAGCACAAATACCAGAATACAGAGGTAAGTGGTCATATAAATATGATCGTGTGTGGATGCATATATTGGTAGGCAAGACATTGCATTAACCAAGAATGTCAAAGCAACTAAGAATGCAACCAGTAATTAATTTGGGAGGAACAAGAGAACATTTGGTACACATTGAAGCCATTCATGCTAAGATTCAATTCTTGGAACTCCAAAGACATATTGGGTGCAAAGATAGATACCAAGGGACGAGGAGAGGATCAAAGATGGGAACCATGAAGATTGGTATAGAAGTCTATATATGATATTGCGTCCGTCTACTGAGCACTCAATAATCTGTCTATGTTTCGTCGGAAGTTGCCTTTTAATTATAATCTATGGATATAACATATGGTGGTGGTAAATTCAATTAGATAATATCTGAGTAAGAGGCCATAAAATTGGCATAGAAAAATAATCCCAAATATAACAATATATGTAGTCAATCTAGCCGCGCAAATGCGCGGGTGACTCCGCTAGTTTATCATGATATAAGGAAATGTAAATGACAACTTTATTATTGCATCTAGGGCATATTTCCTTTAGATAGATAGATAGATAGATAGATAGGTAGGTAGGTAGGTAGGTAGATTGATAGATAGCTAGATAACTAGATAGATAGATAGCTAGATAGCTAGATAGATTGATAGATAGCTAGATAGCTAGATAGATAGATGGATAGATAGATCGGTAGATGAATAGATGGATAGATGGATAGATGGGTAGATGGGTAGATGGAGAGATGGATAGATCGATAGATGGATAGACCGATAGATCGATAGATGGATAGATGGATGGATAGATAGATAGATGGATAGATCGATAGATGGATAGATGGATAGATAGATAGATAGATGGATAGATCAATAGATGGATAGATGGATAGATGGATACATGGATACATGGATAGATAGATGGATGGATAGATGGATGGATAGATGGATGGATCGATAGATGGATCAATGGATAAATGGATACATAGATAGATAGATGAATAGATGGATAGATAGATAGACAGATAGATAGTTAGACAGACAGATAGATAGATAGATAGATAGATAGATAGATAGATAGATAGATAGATAGATAGATAGATAGAGAGAGAGAGATAGATAGATGGATGGATAGATAGATGGATAGTAGATGGATGGATAGATGGATAGATAGATGGATAGATGGAGAGATAGATAGATGGATAGATGGATAGATAGATAGGTGGATTGAGATAGATAGATGGATAGATAGATAGATAGATGGATAGATAGATAGATAGATAGATAGATAGACACTGGTATGCGTCGGTCCTAAACAAACTGTTTTTAACCCCTTTCCGCAACAGCATTTGGAACCGTCGCCAAGTGAGTGTGTGCGATAGGGTGTCCTTCCCACACGGCCCAGAAACCGTCGGGGATATGGAGCAGTGATCCAGAGGCCTTCCAAAATGTAATCGTGTGCGATGCAGCACGCACTAAATTCTATCGCACGTGTGGTATCAGTGATTAAGCGTTTCTAATGACGCACTGAAACGATACGGTCTGTCGTAACAAACCATTTGGGAAATAGTATGTAAGGCACATGGGCCAACATATGAACTGTGTGCGATTTGTGCCCCATCGCACACGAGTTTTCTGCGTAACCCGTCTGCCATGCTAGACTCCATCGCACACGTTTGCCAACAATTACCGTCTGCGATAATGTTCTATCACAAACGGTTCAGGAGCCCCTTTGCACACATACAAGTGCTGCAGACCGTTTGTGATTTATTGGGTGTCACCGACGGTTGCCGCAAGAGTGATGTGTGCTTTTCGTTTGGGATCCCACACGTTTCCTGAAAAAATTACGACTGGGATTCTATTTTGCATTGGACAAGGTTTACTCCCACATAAGCAAGTTTGCTGAGTTGGAGTCGATGTTACTGCTGAAGTTACTCCCACTTTGGCCAGTCTGATACTAGCTAGTCGTCTATGATATACTAGCTACCTCACTAAGAGCATGGTTAATAATACAGCCAAGGGTCGGCTATAAGAAGTTGTCATGTCATATACAGCCAACCTCTTAGCGGGCATGTGCAATAATAATTTTTCGGACAGTCGAACCGGAGGGGGATGGTTGCATGTTCGCTATGCTAGGGACGCGTGGCAGACGAACGGACTGTGTATTCGGATTCGTCTCGTTTTTTGAGCAAGTTCCATGTATAAAGTAATTTCATCCGAGTTACGGATTATTTATTTTAATTTTAAAAGTTTTAATATTTTTTTGAAATTATTCTAATTTATTTTAAAACAAATATTGTAAATGCAAAATGCTAGGTGTACTTAGAAAGGTACCCAGCAGAACAACACATTGGCTGACTGGCGGGGCCCTCTGGTCAACTGTCCGGTCAGCATTTGACTGGACCGTTGACTGGTCAAATGTTTAGTGGGGCCCATATGTCATAGACTCAAAGTTAATAGATTTTAATTAAATCAGTTTAATTAATAGGGGACCCACATGTCATACACTAATGTTAATTTAAGAGTTTTAATTTATTAAATGGTTAATTAGGGGATGTGGGTCCCGGTGTCAGCGGGTTGGTGGGGGTTCATTAGCGAGGGGGGGGGGAGGTTAGGCCGCTTAGGCCGGCGGTTAAATGCGAGCAGCGGCAGGGCCAACCGGGAGCTTTGGCGCTGGCAGAGCAGCGGGAAGCGGCGGCGGCCACAGCGCAATAGTAGCGTAGCTGTAGAGCGGTGGCGAGGCGCGGGCGGGGACACATGCCAGCGAGCTGCGGGACAGGGGCAGCCGACACCCCCAAAAGAGGGCACAGGGGAGCATGGGGGCCGCGGCGAGCGCGGGACAAGGGGATCACGGCGTGGGCGCGGCTAGGGTCATGCGCGCACAAGCGTGCAGGAGAGGGCGCGGAGCGGGGGCTGGCGCGGTGGTGGGCGTGCGCGCTGCGAGGGGCACGGCAGGCGGCGCGGTGAACACGGTGGAAAGAGAAGGAGGGAAACGGGGGCGGCTCACAGCGTTGCCGAGAAGGGGGTCGGCGTGGCTTGAGGAGGCGAGTCGGGGAGGGATACGAGGAGGCGACGCGAGGTCCGGCGATGGCGAGGTCTTCGGGCGGCGGTGCTGGAGCACAGCGTCGATGCAGGGGGGCGTTGGGCTCATTGGCCCTGTCCGATCCAGATCGGGTCGAGGAAAAGGAGCGAGAGGGGAGGAGAGCCGGAGACGTGCGACGGGGAGGAGGTCCGGCGACGCCGGCGGGCGATCCAGCGACCGCGACGGGGTCGATGGGGGCGATCCCCTCCCCGATCCAGATGGGATCGAGAGGTGGGGAGGCTAACGAGGGGGTGTGGGGGAAGTGGGGCGATCGGTCTAGGGTTCAATGGGGAGTGGGGGGTTAAGGGAGGCGGTTGGGCCAACCTAGCTAGCCCAGTGGCCAGCTTGGCCGAGGTCCAGCGAGGGGTTGCCCCCTTTTACTTTTATTTGTTTTGTCTTTCCTTTTATGTTTTATTAGCATCTAAATTAGTTCTACTAAATATACCACTGCCACTAAAAGTTTGGTACCCAATTAATTTAGTTAGAACATTTTTACTATTTTAAAAGCATTTAAATAATAGTTTAAGCCACGGTTTTATTATTTTTAGAGTATTTAAACATTTTATAAAAGTGTGGTTTCTCCACCATAATTACTTATGCATTATTTTTCACCTCTCGAAGATTTTAGTTTTAATGTTTGAAACTTTTGATGTTTGCCTTTATTTTAAATTTGAATTTGAATGGGATTGAATCATTGTGAGGTTAACAACAGTAATCGTGCTGACGTGACATCATTAGCAGGGAATTACCATAGCATAACTAACCGGGTGTTACAAAAGCTAACCCTTAAACCGCTCGCGACCATCCGGACATGTTTTGCCATCCAATACGGTCCTATATCGGCCCGCAGGCCGGTCTGGATGTGCATTTTCCTGTAAACCAAAAACAAACTACGGGGCTTTGTGGGCGTCTGGACCGCTGCCACGGCCGCTTCTTACTCCCCTGGCCCACCAAAAACACCTCTCCCGCGCCCGCACCCCTTCACATGAGAAGCAGTTAGGTACCAGTGCTCCAGAGCACCGGTACCTCATTCATGCCTATTTGGAGTTGCCGCGATGAATATACTCATGTTGAGGAGAAGTACCAGCCACAAAAATCAATGTAATTGATTGATGAATTGAATGCTTCTCTGGAAATAATTGATCAAGGGCAAGCCAAGGATGTGGATAGTCCTTACTACTTTAATAATACTCCATTTGAAAGTCCAAGGAAATACTTCAATTTAATTCAAATTTCAGACTCATTTTGTTATCTTTAGATTAATGCAACATAAATATCTACTTAATGCATAATATATATAATTAGGGGTGAACTTGTAAGTGGGCACATGAGTGGAACTCAAACAAACAATCATATGTAGTCAAGACATGTGTTTGTCTTTTATTCCCATGTTTGAACTAGTATAGTTCGGGTTCTTGCATGATAGTGCATGTCACTTTATTTTTTCACCGCTACAACGACCAAACCATGGACTAAGAAAACGGTGTATCATATATCTACTACTAGAGTTCTTCTCTTCTCAGTTAGTACCGAAGATGCCAACTTGAGCAATGGTGCAATATGGAGGGATATAGACATTGCACATTGCAGGTAGCGTCTCTAGCGCTAGGTTCCTTATTTCCTCAAACTGGGGCAGTTGTTGAGGCTGGACAGAGCCCTGGGCCTGTGGGTTTTGCTGAGATGGCTGGAAGGAGCCCTGGCCTGATGGATATTGTTGTTGAGGCTGTTGGAAGGAGACCTGGGTCAACGGTTGTTGTTGTTGTTGTTGTTGTTGATGATGATGCAGAATAATAGCATGAACAACATTGTGGATGGCTTGGCACCGCGACTGCTCGGGGATCTGCCACAGCTGCTGACAACACAATTGTTGCACCAGCTGGTAAGTACTTTGTTGCAAAACTTGTGACCTTCCATGCGCTATGTTGTGTTGTTGCAATACAACATCCCTGCATGGAATCAGTTGTTGTTGCAAAATTTGTTGAAGGATTTGTTGTTGTTGTTGTTGTTGCTGCTGCGAAATTGGTTGTTGTGGTTGCGAATACTGTGGTTGCGGTTGTGGATATGGTTGTTGTGGTCGAAATGGTTGCGGCTGCGGATATGGTAGTTGCGGCTGCGGATATGGTAGTTGCGGCTGTGGAAATGGTTGCAGCTGCAGATATGGTTGTTGTGATGGAAATGGTTGCGGCTGCGGATATGGTTGTTGTGGTGGAAATGGTTGTTGCTGCCCTGGAAATTGCTGTTGTTGTACCAATGGAACTTGCTCTTGTGGTTGTTGCTGAGATGGATTTTGTGGCTGCAATTGTGGCACTGGAACTCTAACTGCAATTGTGGCGGTGGTTGCTACAATAGCAAGGAGGGCAAGGATGAGAAAGGTCTTCATGGTGGATTTGTATTGAGCACTGCTTGCTTGGCTTAAATGATGCGCTCTACTTTTGAGAATGATGGATGAGGAAGGATGATCGTCATGCTACGGGCCTATTTATAGCTGCCATGGCATGATCTCTTTCACAATTGGCATTTGCTTGTGTGGAAGTGCTTGGATGCTTCTCAAAATCATAATTTGGTATGTTGTGTTCGGTGGCACTACTTACAAGTGTATTCTTGAACTGGTCATTAAAGTTCCTTGTTGTTGCACTATCATTCCACAACCAAAAAGGTGTGATAACACAGATGACTCATTTTATTCACTTTATAGCTCAAACACTAATCTAGATTGCCTATTTTTCTGAAACTAAGTTTGTAATTTTCTGCAAATTGTTACGCATAAACTAGATAAGCATGGCTGGCACAGAACTTGGTTTGTAATCTTGTGTGGCCTGTTAAGGTAGATAAGACTAGTAATATAACTTGCTTTAGTAGGCCATGACTCATCAAATTCCTTTTACATGTCAAGTGTTGTAGTGTTCTAGAAGTTATTAGCAAACATAAATTTTTTAATGTTCTACAAGTTGTTACATGTAAACTAGATAAGCTTGACTTGCACACAAACAAGATTTTAATCATGTGTGACCTGTTAAGATGGATTAGACTAGTAATGTGGCTTTGATAGACCATGACTCATCAAATTGCTTTTACTTGTCTTAAGTGTTGTATATGTTGTACAAGTTATTAACACTTATCAGCTTAGTATAGCTTGCAATGTGTGTGCATGCCAATGTACGTTCTAGCTTCTATTAATTTGTAGATCTTATTTTGTTTTACGCAAATTGTATAAATTATCATCTACGCTAAGGCTTGCGAGTGCAGCTGCAACAATGTTGGCAGGGTCGGAGGGAGGTTGTGGCATGGCATGAGTTCTTATGACAACCGTTCATTATGTGTGAAAAGATACGTGTTATGTTTTTCATGCGTGCTAAAAAATAGATTTTTTAAATACAATTTATATTTTGATTAGCAAAGTTCTCAGAAAAGTTGACATGACCTCAACTCATTATTTATCTTTTGGATCAAATTCAAATAATAATAAAATAAATGGATGTGATTCCATCATGGCCATTTCAAATATATTTGAAAGTAAAATCCAAACATTATCCTCAGATTACAATATAAATTACACGTCAACTGTTTCAGATAAAAAATATAAATGATCTATTATATTATTAAAAGAAGAAAAATGAGTTAAAAAGAATGGATGTGATTTGCTTGAAAGAATGTGTATGCATGTCTCCTTATCCCGCGAGTTTCCAGAAAAACAACGCTAGGCTCACTCTATTGGAATCAGTCGGATGAATAAAGCATATGTAAAACGAAACCTGGAGTCTGAACCTAACATATAAACGTGTCTTTCCTTATAACTTATTGTAAGTGCTTTTTTATGATTAGAAAAACACAATGGATTCATAAACTCTAAGGCATCTCCAACGCCGACCCTCAATTAAACTGTCCACAACCATCCGGACCACATGGTCCGGACGTGTTGTGCCATCTAATGCGGGCCTGTATTGGTCCATTGGAGACGGTCCGGACGTACTTTCTCCCGCAAACTGGAGACAAATATGGAGGGGGGATTTGCAGGCGTTCGGACAACACCCACGACCTCTTCTGACCACCCGCCCAAACCCCCTCCTCCCTCGCCCGCACGCGTTCCCGCTCTGCGCCAGCTGCCCGCATTCATGCGCTGCAGAGCGGACGCGACCTCTCACTGCCTCCGCAATGGAAGCAGCACGCCGGCCGAGGGCGCCGCCTACTGCACGCCGGCTAAGCACACATCCTCGCCTCATTCCTGCAGACTGCCCGCCTTCCACCATTAAACCCTCGTGTGTGCCAGGATAATTACTCCGGCCACATGTTCGTTCACGAGCCGGTTGGCATTAAACAGAACGCCAGTTGGCTCCTCTCGTGTCCCCTCGCTATTTAAACAATGTCAGATGTTGGGCAAGAACCGCATCACACGTCCACTCATCATTTTCCTCCTTAAACAGTTTTATCCATGACATCTGATGAGCAGGAAGAAGAGTTGTCTGGCATAAAAAATGGCTAGGTGGCCCGTCAAGCCCACCGGTCACGAGCTGAGGAGTGGCAAGTTGCTCCAGGTCGGCACTGGGAGGGAGCACGGTGGCGTGGCGGTGCCATGTCGTACCGCCCCTCCCGTGCATGTGATCGAGTCATCCGATGTCAACGCGAGCGTAACCGCGTCCTTCCTACAGAGAAAGAAGCGGGCTACACGGACATCGATCCAACACGTTTCAGACATCCACCACTGCTAGTTTCTTTCCTTTCCAGCTTTTACACCTTGATGTATGGACCGCTCCCGTTGTAAGCATATCCGGCTATCAGTTTTACTTAGTTGTACTAGATGATTTCAGTCACTATGTCTGGACTTTCCCTCTGAAACACAAGTCTGAAGTTCTTCCCATACTTGTTGATTTCTTTGCCTATGTTCAGACTCAGTTTCAGTTACCCATACTTGCACTGGAAACGGGCAACGGTCGTGAATTCGACAGTGCAGCCGCGCGCTCTCTGCTTGCTCGCCACGGCAGAACGGCAAGGACGAGCGAGTTCTCCGCACGATCAACGACGGTGTTCGTGTGCTTCTCTGTCATGCGCACATGCCCGCTCGCTTCTGGGCAGAGGCTCTCAACACCTCGACCTACCTGCTCAATCGTCGGCCCTGCCGCGCCTCGGCGCCCTGCACTCCGCATGAACTCCTGCTCGGCGTCGCACAAATTACTCCGCATCTATCCGAACGTCACCGCATGCCCGCACAAATTACTCGCAGCTCCGCGTCTTTGGATGCCTCTGCTATCCGAACGTCACCGCCACCACCCGCCATAAGCTCGAGCCACGTTCTATCGCCTGCGTCTTCCTCGGGTACCCTCCCGATCATCGTGGTTTTCGCTGCTTTGACCTCACCTCTCGCCGCGTCCTCACGTCTCGCCACGTTCTCTTCCACGAACACGTTTTCCCGTTCGCATCCTCTTCCCCGTCGCCTACGCCACCCGTCGTACCCTCTAACCTGCAGATCCCGCTCGTCGTCCGGCCTCCTGCGCTGCCCGCGCTTCCACCGGTGCCTGACAGCAGCATGTCACCCGTGCTGCCGGCGCGCCTGATCTCCATCACCGGCTTGCCCCGCTCATCATCGCCAACCAGCGGGGCGCGCCGCGTCAGCTCGCGGTACGCTGCGGGCGCTTCCGATGGCGGCTCGGCTCCGTCCTCGACGTGCCCATCCGCGCCTGGTCCGCTTGTCTTCGCCTCCGCCAGCGCCTCCTCCGACAACTCCCCAGTGGCTCCTCCGACAGCTCGTCTCCGAGCGCGCCACCAGCGGCGCCCCGCGCACCGGCGCCTCCTGTGCCCATGGTCACGCGTGCCCAGCGCGGCATCTTCCGCCCCAAGCCGCGCTACTACGACGCGGCCACCGCCTCTAGCTCATCATCGGTGTCGCCGGTGCCGCGTTCGGTTCGTGCTGCTGTTCGCGACCCGAACTGGCTCGCTGCCATGTGTGCTGAGTACGATGCGCTCGTGCGCAATCGCACGTGGGAGCTGGTGCCCCGCTCCCCCCCGGCGCCAACCTGATCACAGGGAAGCGGATCTTCAAGCACAAAAACGACGCCGACGGCGTGCTGGCCCGCTACAAAGCATGCTGGGTCGTGCGGGGCTTTCATCAGCGTGCCGGCGTCGACTACGGCGAGACGTTCTCCCCCGTCGTCAAGCCAGTGACGATCCACATGGTGCTCACTATGGCCGCGTCGCGCGGCTGGCCGGTGCACCACCTCGACGTCTCCAATGCCTTCCTCCACGGAAACTTGAGGAGGAAGTCTACTGCCTCCAGCCCGCCGGATTCATCGACCCCGACAAACCAGAGCACGTCTGCCGCCTCTCCAAGTCCTTGTACGGGCTCAAGCAGGCGCCCCGTGCCTGGTTCCTCCACTTCGCCGGCTTCGTCCGCTCCATTGGCTTCGCAGCTACGCGTTCGGACTCGTTGCTGTTCACCTTCCGGCACGGCAACGACATGGCGTTCCTCCTCCTCTACGTCGACGACATCGTGCTCACCGCGTCCTCGTCACGCGTGCTTCACCATGTCATCCAGCGCCTCACAGGCGAATTCGCCATGAAGGACCTGCGCTCGCTCGCCTTCTTCCTCGGCATGCGCGTCACCCGCACCCGAGCTGGCTTCTTCCTGTCGCAACAACAATATGCCGACGAGCTCCTGGAACGCGCCGGCATGGACACCTGCCGCCCTTCCCCGACACCCATCGACACGAAGAGCAAACTCCCCTCAGCCGATGGGCCATGCGTCGACGACCCTTCGGCCTATCGGAGCATCGCCGGGGCCCTGCAGTACCTCACCATCACGCGTCCAGAGATCGCCTACGCCGTCCAGCAAATCTGCTTACACATGCATGACCCGCGCGAATGCCACCTCGCGCTCGTAAAGCGCGTGCTCCGGTACGTGAAGGGCACCTGCGCACTCGGGCTTCATCTTCACGCCTCGACCATGCTCGACGTCCGTGCGTTCACCGATGCGGACTGGGCCGGCTGCCCCGACACCCGACGCTCCACGTCGGGCTTCTGCGTCTTCCTCGGCGATGCTCTCGTCTCCTGGTCCTCCAAGCGCCAGGCGACCGTATCGCGCTCCAGCGCCGAAGCTGAATACCGCGGCGTCGCCAACGCGGTCGCTGAATGCATCTGGCTCCGCCAGCTTCTCGGCGAGCTCTCCGCTCCAATGACCAAGGCGGCACTTGTGTACTGTGACAATGTGTCCGCAGTCTACCTGTCAGCCAATCCGGTGCATCATCGCTGCACTAAGCATGTGGAGCTGGACATCCATTTCGTGCGGGAGCGCGTCGCCCTCGGCCACTTCCGTGTTCTTCACATCCCCACGCGCCAACAACACACCGACATCATGACCAAAGGCCTGCCATCGGATGTTTTCTCTGAGTTCCGGTCCAGTCTTTGCGTCGCCGCCGCCGACGTCACGACTCCGGGGGGTGTTAGGCTGTACTGTACTGCTATACCGTAGTTGCGTAGACACTAGGTGTAGCGTGTGTGTGTATGATCGTGGCGCACGCATGTAGTGATCGTGGCGCACGATCCCAGGTAGTGGATCACCCCATGATCTCCCTGGCTGGCCCTGTAATCTGTACATAAGAACCAGCCGAGAGCTTAATCAAAGTGTGGTGAATTATTCCTCCTAATCCTTCTCTCCTACACGCCCCGCTGCCGGCACCATAGCAGCCTATTCCCCGCCCACGCCCAAACCCTAGCCTGTATCCCCCCGCCTCTAGGGACAGAGAGATCTGACCGACCAAGGGGGCGAGGCGGCGGGCCGGAACCGGGACCGGAGCCCCGAGGAGATGGTTTTTTTAACGTGGCGCTAGTGATCGTGGCGGCGGTGGTCAGCATCCTGGTGCTCCTCGTCAACTACCAGCACCCGGATGATGCCAACCAGGCCTACTTCCTCAAGCTCGTCGTCGTGCTCGGCATCACCGTCGCCGTCCTCTCCATCCTCATGCTCCCCGCCGACGTCGCCAACCGCCAGGCCTGCAAGCATGCCGCCTACAACGGGGCCTGCACCCTTATCCTGCCCATGCTTGATCCTGCCCATGAACATGCTCTGGCTCGTCGTCTACATCCTCGACGCTGTCCTCGTCATCCTGTTCGCCATGTTCTACTCTGTGTTTTGATTTTTGGTTTCAGCTTTTTTTTCTCCCTAGGCTGAGATGGCCGAATTTCGGCCATTTTCAAAAATTTCGGCTGAAATTTGACCAAATTTTGACTGCAATTTGACTTAAATTTGACCAAAATTTGCTAAATTTGAACAATTTCGGCCTAAATACACTTTTTGCCCCAGGCCGAGATGGCCGAAATCCACTTTTTTGGCCGAAAATCAAAACACAGGTTCTACTACGAGGGCGACCAGGACAAGTCAGTCTTCTTCCTCCCTTACTTCCTCTACCTGCCTCAGTTTTATTCGTTGGCTGATTAGATCCGCCGTGGTCTGCTCCTGCATCTAGGTCGGTCGGGAAGAAGCTCAAGAGCGCCCTCATCTGGGTCGTCGCACTCCACTAGTAGAAACAGAGGCTTCCATACGCCCCCATTAGTCTCTAAAATAATCGAACCGCGACCAAAGGGGTCTTTAGTCGCGGTTCGGGAGGAGACCCGCGACCAACTATCTGGGCCCAGCGCGCTCGGTCGACAGCTGGCGGACGGGAGGGGCTTTAGTCCCGGTTGGCCTGGCCAACCGGGACTAAAGGTCCTCAGGCTGGCCCGAAGGCCTTTAGTTGCGGTTGGCCAGGCCAGCCGGGACTAAAGGCCCATCCCTATATATAGGACTCAGCTCACTTCACTTAGCCACAATTCAGAAGGGGGCTGGTGGGTTTGCTTTTGGTTCCTCCTATGCACACAAGGTGTTCGATGAAATGCCCGAGAGCATGAAACAAACATGATATGAAGTGTCCGAGCCACACTTGAGCTTTCTCATTTATTTTTCCTCCGCGATCGCGGTTAGCAACTTGAACCTTTCATGTGTCATTGATAAAATATGGATGTGTGTAGTTCATTGTTTAATTTGTATTATTTCTAGCTAGTTAGTTTAACAAATGCATGATGGTTAATTATATACTTTATATAATAATAATGCAGATGAATCGGCAATGGATGTACGGTCCCCGACTCTCCGGCGGTTCACTACGGGTTTGAAAGATTTCCTCGTAGTGGCAAATGCGAACAAGCAGCGAGGTTTTATTATCTGTCCATGTGGTGTCTGTAAGAATCAGAAGGGTTACTCCTCCTCAAGAGACGTTCACATGCACCTGCTTCGGCACGGTTTCATGCGAAGCTATAATTGTTGGACCAAGCATGGAGAAAGAGGGGTTAGAATGGAACAAGATGAAGAAGGGGATGATATCGATGACAACTATCATGATCATTTCGGTGATACTTTCATGGAGGATGATGCTGAAGGTGGGGAAGGGTTAGGTGAAGGTGAAGAAGAGGCACATGATGAGCCCGCTGATGATCTTGGTCGGACCATTGCTGATGCACGGAGACGCTGCGAAACTGACAAGGAGAGGGAGAATTTGGATCGCATGTTAGAGGATCACAAAAAGTCGTTGTACCCAGGATGCGATAATAGTCTGAAAAAGTTGGGTTGCACACTGGATTTGCTAAAATGGAAGGCACAGGAAGGTGTAGCTGACTCATCATTTGAAAATTTGCTGAAAATGTTGAAGAATATGTTTCCGAAGAATAACGAGTTGCCCGCCAGTACGTACGAAGCAAAGAAGGTTGTCTGCCCTCTAGGTTTAGAGGTTCTGAAGATACATGCATGCATTAACGACTGCATCCTCTACCGCGGTGAATACGAGAATTTGAATGAATGCCCTGTATGCACTGCATTGCGTTATAAGATCAGAGGCGATGACCCTGGTGACGATGTTGAGGGCGAGAAACCCAGGAAGAGGGTTCCCGCCAAGGTGATGTGGTATGCTCCTATAATACCACGGTTGAAACGTCTGTTCAGGAACAAAAAGCATGCCAAGTCGTTGCGATGGCACAAAGAGGACCGTAAGTCCGACGGGGAGTTGGGACACACCGCTGATGGAACGCAATGGAGAAAGATCGACAGAGTGTTCAAAGATTTTGCAGCTGACGCAAGGAACATAAGATTTGGTCTAAGTACTGATGGCATGAATCCTTTTGGCGAGCAGAGCTCCAGCCATAGCACCTGGCCCGTGACTCTATGCATCTACAACCTTCCTCCTTGGTTGTGCATGAAGCGGAAGTTCATTATGATGCCAGTGCTCATCCAAGGTCCAAAGCAACCCGGGTACGACATCGATGTGTACCTAAGGCCATTAGTTGATGAACTTTTACAGTTGTGGGGCAGAGCTGGTGTACGTGTCTGGGATGAGCACAAAGAAGAGGAATTTGACCTACGAGCGTTGCTTTTTGTAACCATCAACGATTGGCCTGCTCTCAGTAACCTTTCGGGACAGACAAATAAGGGATACAATGCATGCACGCACTGCTTACATGAGACTGAAAGTGTACGTTTGGGTAATTGTAAGAAGAACGTGTACCTGGGTCATCGTCGATTTCTTCCCCGAAATCATAACGTAAGAAAGAAAGGCAAGCATTTCAACGGCAAGGCAGATCACCGGCCGAAGCCTGCGGAACGTACTGGTGCTGAGATATTTGATATGGTCAAGGATTTGAAAGTCATCTTTGGAAAGGGTCCTGGCGGACAATCAGTTCCGCGGGGAGTTGACGGGCACGCACCCATGTGGAAGAAGAAATCTATATTTTGGGAGCTAGAATATTGGAAAGTCCTAGATGTCCGCTCTGCAATCGACGTGATGCATGTTACGAAGAATATTTGCGTGAACCTGCTAAGCTTCTTGGGCGTGTATGGGAAGACAAATGATACAAAGGAAGCACGGCAGGACCAACAACTTTTGAAAGACCCAGATGACCGGCATCCGGAATGGTTTCAAGGTCGTGCCAGCTACGCTCTTACCAAAGAAGAGAAGGTCATTTTTTGAATGCCTGAGCAGTATGAAGGTCCCGTCTGGCTTCTCGTCGAATATAAAGGGAATAATAAACATGGCGGACAAAAAGTTCCTAAACCTGAAGTCTCACGACTGCCACGTGATTATGACGCAATTTCTTCCGATTGCTTTGAGGGGGCTCTTACCGGAAAATGTTCGAGTAGCCATTGTGAAGCTATGTGCATTCCTCAATGCAATCTCTCAGAAGGTAATCAATCCAGAAGATCTACCACGGTTACAGAACGATGTGGTCCAATGCCTTGTCAGTTTTGAGTTGGTGTTCCCACCATCCTTCTTCGATATTATGACGCACCTCCTGCTCCACCTAGTCGAAGAGATTTCCATTCTCGGTCCTGTATTTCTACACAATATGTTCCCCTTTGAGAGGTTCACGGGAGTATTAAAGAAATATGTTCGTAACCGTGCTAGGCCAGAAGGAAGCATCGTCAAGGGCTATGGAAATGAGGAGGTAATTGAGTTCTGTATTGACTATGTTCCTGACCTTAAGCCGATTGGTATTCCTCAATCGCGGCACGAGGGGAGACTAAGTGGAAAAGGCACGATCGGAAGGAAATCAACGATATGTATGGACGGTCATTCTATGACTGAAGCACACCACACAGTTCTACAAAATTCCAGCTTGGTGGCTCCGTAGTTCGAGCAACACAAGAATATTTTACGCTCGGACAACCCGGGGAAACCTGAATCCTGGATTAGAAAGGCCCACATGGAGACTTTCGGCAGTTGGTTGCGAAAACATTTAATGAATGACAATGATGTTGGAGATCAGCTGTACATGTTGGCCAAGACACCATCTTCGACTATAACGACTTTCCAAGGGTACGAGATAAATGGGAATACATTTTACACCATCGCCCAAGATAAAAAGAGCACCAACCAAAACAGTGGTGTCCGCTTTGATGCAGCAACCGAGAATGGGCAAAAGGTCACATATTATGGTCACATAGAGGAGATATGGGAACTTGACTATGGACCCTCCTTTAAGGTCCCTTTGTTCCGGTGCAAATGGTTCAAGCTAACAGGAGGTGGGGTAAAGGTGGACGAGCAATACGGAATGACAATGGTGGATTTCAACAATCTTGGTTACCTTGACGAACCATTCGTCCTTGCCAAAGATGTCGCTCAGGTTTTTTATTTGAAGGACATGAGTAGCAAACCGAGGAAACGGAAAGATAAGAAAACGATCAGTACATCATGCGATGATCCAAAGCGCCACATTGTTCTTTCAGGGAAAAGAAACATTGTGGGAGTGGAGGACAAGACAGACATGTCAGAAGATTATAATATGTTTGGTGAAATTCCGCCCTTCAAAGTGAACACTGACCCAAGCATTAAGTTAAATGATGAGGATGCTCCATGGATACGGCACAATCGTAAGCAAGCAGGGACACACGGGAAGAATTGATGTGTAATAATTTATTGTACCAAACTTTGTTGAATGGATCATGTGAATTAAAACGTACGATGGCGAATCCGGATGATTTGTATTTGGCCGATGAACTGAATGATGTATCAAACCTTTTGTCAAACCTTCAAGGGATCGAGGATGTAGAACAAAACAATCGGTCTGAATTTTTAAAATGAATTAGTTTTATTTTTCAGAATTTTTTGATATATTATATGTATTTTTAAGATTTTCAAATGAATTAGTTTTATTTTTTTGAATTTTTTGATATATTATTTCTATTTTTAAGATTTTAAAATGAATTAGTTTTATTTTTCTGAATTTTTTGATATATTATTTGTATTTTTAAGATTTTAAAATGAATTAGTTTTATTTTATTGAATTTTCTGATATATTATTTCTATTTTTAAGATTTTAAAATGAATTAGTTTTATTTTTCTGAATTTTTTGATATATTATTTGTATTTTTAAGATTTTAAAATGAATTAGTTTTATTTTTCTGAATTTTTTGATATATTATTTGTATTTTTAAGATTTTCAAATGAAAAGAAGATGAAAAAGGAATTTTAGTTGCGGTTCGTGACACGAACCGCGACTAAAGGCTCTTTCCGCGCGGGAACGAAAGCGGCGCGAAAGAACCTTTAGTCCCGGTTGGGGAGACCAACCGCGACTAAAGGGTACCTTTAGTCGCGGTTGGTGTCCCCAACCGGGACTAAAGGGTACCTTTAGTCGTGGTTGGCGTCCCCAACCGGGACTAATGCTCTGTCTATATATACAGCACTTAGTAAATTTCCCCCCACCTCCCATTCTCCTCTCGACGCCGACGCCCTGCCCCGACGCCGATCGACGCCGACGCCGCCACGCTGCTGCCCCGACGCCGATCGACGCCGACGCCCTGCCCCGACGCCGACGCCCTGCCCCCAGTGAGCTCCGCCGCCCCCACTTCCCCTGCCCTACGCCGCCGCCCTTGCCCTGCACTGCCGCCGCCGCCCCTGCCCTGCCCTGCGCGCCGCCGCCACCGCGGCCCCTGCCCCTGCGCGCTGCCGCCGCCGCCACCGCTGCCCCTGCCCCTGCGCGCCGCCGCCACCACTGCCCCTGCCCCTGCGCGCTGCCGCCGCCACCGCTTCCCCTGCCCCCGCCCTGCCTTGCGCGCCGCCGCCACCGCTGCCCCTGCCACTGCGCGCTGCCTCCGCCGCCCGCCGCCGCCGGCCTGCCCTCCTCTGCCTCCCGCCGCCGCCTGCCGTCAACAAACGGAAAGAGAGAGTAGAGAGGAAAAAGAAAAGGAAAAAGAAAAGGAAAAAGAAAAGGAAAGAGAGAGCAGAGAGGAAAAAGAAAAGGAAAAAGAAAAGGAAATTTATTTGGGAATAATTGTATAAAGGAAAAAGAAAAGGAAAAAGAAAAGGAAAGAGAGAGCAGAGAGGAAAAAGAAAAGGAAAAAGAAAAGGAAATTTATTTGGGAATAATTGTATAAAGGAAAAAGAAAAGGAAAAGAAAAGGAAAAAGAAAAGGAAAGAGAGAGTAGAGAGGAAAAAGAAAAGGAAAAAGAAAAGGAAAAACATCAATTTTATTTTTTAATAGCTCTTAATCATTCAACCGTAGCTGCTCCTCCTCTATGTCCCCTTAATCTTATTTTTTAATTCCTTTATACTTAATTAATTTTGACTACATGCAGGAGTGACATATGGCGGACGATAGAGCCGAGCCGCTTAGGGATCCGGAGGCTGAACGTTATTTAATGGGCATCATAAACAACGAGATTCCTTATGTGCCGGGCTCAGAATATGAGCAAGAAGAGGATGTAGTCTCTTCTTTTCTGAACCTTGACGGTGGAACAGACATTGTCGATGATCAAGAAGGTGAAGGAACGGACATTGTCGACGGAGGTCAACCGTCAACAAACGACAATCTCGAATTGCAAGTAGCAACCACCTCCGGCGAGGTATATATATACATTGAGCCTCTCGTGATACAAACTTACTGAAATGCGAATACATATGTATTAACGTGCGCGACTCTCTTCTTTTAGCCCGCCGGATCGAGTACGACAAAGCGTGGCAAATCCAAGGCGATGAAAACAGGAGAAACATATGCCATTGATTTTGTCAGTGAAACCGGCAAGCCCCTACAGCACACCTCAAAGTTTATCAACCAATGCGGAGTCGTTGTTAGAGACAACGTCCCGATCACCGTCCAGGAATGGAAGGAGCCAAAGAAGGCACGTCTTGGTTTCAGTTTTGTCGACAAGAGAACGAAAAAGGATTGCTGGAGAAAGCTTATGGAACATTTCATTCTACCTCCGGAATACAACAAAGTCGATGAATTCGGTAACGAGGTTCCGGGTGGACGTGAGAGGAGGAGGCTAGTTAAAGAGTTCGCTCTTCAGAAGATGGGCGAAGCATTCCGGAACTTCAAGAAAAATTTAACCCGTGACTATGTCAACAAGGGCAAGACTCCGGATTTCAATGGACAACATGAGAAACTGAAAGATGATTGGCCAGAATTTGTGAGGCAAAAGAAATCGGAGCATTTCAAGGAAATATCGAAAAAATAAGGATAATGCGAGTAAGAAAAAGTTCCATCATATTATGGGGCCAGGAGGATACCGCCTTTCGGAGCCTAAGTGGCAGAAGATGGAGGAGGACCTGAGGGTGCGAGGAATCCCTCTAGGTACAGAGGGATGGGACCCAAGGGCCAAAAGCTGGTGGTACGGGCATGGGGGATCGCTAGACCCGGAGACAGGGGTGTGTGTTCACCGGAAGAAAAAGTTTGCTCCCACCCAAGCCCTTATTGACGCAATGACCCAAGCTCAAGAGGGCTTGATCAAGTTCAACAGAGAGAAAGACGCACTGACAACAGCCCTCGGAATGATGAACACGGAGGACGTGTACGAGGCAAAGGCAGAATTTCGTGGAAAGTAGGGTTTTCCCAGGACAATGACCCGTACTGTTACAGAAGCCGTAAGAGAAAGACGGACCGGGATGCAGATCTTTTGGTGAAGTTTGCATCGGAACTCCATGAGTTGAAGCAGACCGTGCATGAACTAGTAAAAGAAAAATCGGCTGCAGGGCCGCATGAAGATCATGAAGCGGATCGCGGAAGCCAGCAGCGGAGAAGCAGCGTGGCTTCCACGGATGCCCCGCCTGGTGCTAATGCACCGATGATCGAGATTCGTGCACCGGAGCCTCACTACCCCGTGGATGATGTAAAGGAGATGAAAGAATGTGATCTGCATTATCCCGTGGGGAACGTTTCCACGAAGGTAGCTACTGGCAGTGCTTTACCCTGTACACCTGGAGCACTCCACCACAACAACCCCATTGCATATGGCTATGCTCGTGTCACGGTGGAAGACATAGTCCAATAGTTTGAGGACCTGGAGATTGACAAAGCTACACCCGAAGGGGAGAGAAGACTTGGAGATGTCAAGCGCCAGATCATTCTATGGAAAAAGAAGTACATAGTGTTTCCAGGCGAGGCGCCAATGCTAACAAGTCCACCCCCTCCGATGGTGGTGGTGGTGGTGGTGGTCGTGGTGGTTCACCTACACCTCCTTCACGCCATTCGACGCCGTCCCCCGATCCACAACCTCCGGCGGGTAAGCAGCCGCCGCCCCCCAATCCTCCTCCGGCAGGTACGACGCCCCCCAATCCTCCTCCGGCGGGTACGACGCCCCCCAATCCACCTCCGGCGAAGAAGTAGAAGCAGGCGGACAGCAAGGAAACCCTCTCCTGGACTATTAACCCGGACCCTTATGTACGTAAGACCACAAGGGTACCGGAGCCATCACTGAAGCCTCTCCTCCCAAGGCCTTGGGAACTTAGTGAAGCTGAAACCAAATTGGCCGCGTCTGCTCATTATGAGAAATGGAAGGCGGATACGAATTCGAAAAAAGAGCCTGAGCCCAAGCAAGTATTCACTGAGAAGCAAAAGAAGTGGGCTAAGGATTTTTTGACGACACCGTCCCAAGCCGAGCTGAATATGCCTGACGACTATTGACATGAACTTCGTTGGCAAGCAAAAATATTGAAGGAGGAGAAAGAAGAAAGTAAAAAAAGCGGGAAACAAGTTGACCAGCTCGGGATGCAGAATAAACAATCGATCCCCCCGCTCATAGTGAAAGCCGGTCCGGAAGAGGACCCCGAGATCATAGGAGCTGCGGCAGCACTTGGATTGACTGTAGCGAGTGCCATGAAACAAACGTCCGAGATGGGTTTGACTCTTCGTGCCATCTTAGGCCTTGAGGATGCGCCAGTATGTGAGATAGCATTACAATATGTGCGGAATGGGCCTCTCGTCGAGCCTGCACGGGAAAAGAGTCTACCACCACAAATGCGAAATCTTCTACGTTGGTACAAGCAATTCATAACATGGGCCGACAAAGAATATATTTATGCGGATGTTACAGAGGAGCATCACACCAAACGGTACTTTGTACAAGTTCATATGAGTGAATTGTTCCAGCTGTTCAATCTGCGCGAGCTCGACAAATCTATCCTGAGTTGCTACGTTATGTAAGTGATTTATTTCTACCTCATCTCGTTCTTCATTGCCTGCACTATATATATATATATATATTGTCCTAACTATATTGTTGCGTACGCTATTATGCAGATTGAAGATTTGGGAATGCAAAATAAGAAACATCCATGATGTTGGGTTCATTGACCCACATATCGTTAATGGACATGTGTTACAAAATCACCCCGAAGACATGGAGAAAGACTTGTACAAGTTTCTTAGAAAGCATCAACTCAAAAGTCATATTCTATTTCCTTACCATTTTGGGTGAGTGTTTCTCTCTTGTGCCCATTCTCTTTTGTTTACTCCATGCATGGTATGTCTAATCGATGAGTTATGCATGACTGTGCATGTAACGTGTCCGCAGGTTCCACTGGATTCTGCTAAATATTGAACTTCACACCTCCAGAGTTCTAATCATGGACTCTATGGATTCGGATCCAAAGCGTTGGGCCGACATGAGAAAAATGCTGCAAAAGTAATTATTTTCAATCATTTGAGCTCTATATCGATCGGTCTCTTTCGTTCATTTCCTAATATCAAGTAACTAATAACTCCCTTGTTCATTTAATTTTCTTTGCCCTGTAGGGTTTGGAGACGGTTCTCAGAAGAAATTGTCGGTGAATTCAAACATGAGCTAGATTTTAGAAGGTTAGTTAATGTGGATAAGCAGCCACCGGGGACCAATCTATGTGGATACTATGTTTGTGAGAACATCCGGAGACACACCTCTGAGCGGAAGGCATCGGATAGCGTGCGGAAGGCGACGGATAACTTGCGGAGGAGGCTTAGTCCAGAAGCTCGCTTCCGACCAATTCAAGATGAATTAGCAGGATTTTTCATGAGGGAAGTCATCAATCCTAAAGGAGAACACTATACCGAGGACGAAGAAATTTATATGCATACCCGAGATTGAAACTTGTTCGAAGTTGTATATGGTCATCCATCCTAATTGTGTATGGAAACTTGTTCGAAGTTGTATATGGTCACCCGAGATTGAATATATATTATATATTCCTCTTGAATTCTTCTTGTTTGAAATTTCATATGCATGTATATAGTAGCGTAGAATATGTGTACTGAAACTTCATCAAAATTAAAATAAAACACAAAATAAAATATAAAAGAAATAAAACACTACAAATTAAAAAGAAACCAGGTTTAGGGGGGCTAAAACCCTAAACCTGCGAAGGAGGCCTTTAGTCCCGGTTAGCCACGAGAACCGGGACTAAAGGTCCTCCGCCCCGACGGACTCCTGGCGCCCACGTGGACGGGCCTTTAGTCGCGGTTCGTAAGAGGCACGACTAAAGGGGGGGGGGGGGCTTTAGTCGCGCATATTTAGTCCCGGTTGCACAGCCGGGATTAATGGCCTTTGCGAACCGGGACTAAAGGCCCATTTTCTACCAGTGCTCACTTCTGTTTTGTTTTGGTAATCTTTCCTCACAGCGAATCCAAAGATATTACTCCACTTATTGAAGTTAATATATGTGCTCTGTTATTCGATAACAGTTCTGACAAACAACCACTAATTTCAGAATTTAATATATATCCCCTACTATTCGATAACAATTCTGAAACACGACCACTAATTTCAGACCATCAAACTATCCAACTTGTAAATGATCCACTTTTGAAAGGGTGCTGCTCTCAGTACATGTCTACATCTGTACTCATCAGCTCATGTCCGCTTGATTGTAATAAAAAATTATAAATCCTTCTGTTTTGGGAAGCAGATTTTGTAAACAGAAGCACTGAACTTCCACAATGTATGGCAGTGGCGCTTTGTATTCTTGTTGCTTATACAAGTACATCTGTTTCCACCTTAAAGGAAAAATGCACCTAGACATTCTAAAACAAAAATAACAAGTGATGAAATTCCAGGTGGAGGCCTGTACAACAGAATCTGTGCCACCCATCTTGAAGTGCATCCATAATCAAAACATTGTCAACACCAGAAATATATTATCTGTTCACAACAACAAATATCTAATAAACCTTATGTTTAAATTCGTTATGTGATCATAAGAGTTTCAGTGAAAAAGATTGGGCTCTAAATGATTCATATGACACTTTGTTCTTCACAGTGTAATGACCCCATACTACAGTGAGGAAACTGCAATTCAAGAAACGACCTTGATCTCGAGAATGAGGATAGTGTATCAGTTATATTCTACCGGCAGAAGATCTTTCTAGGTTCCTTTCCCGTTTGTTCTTCAGCGTAGTTGATCCTAATTTATGATATTCACCGAGGATTATAGATAACTTTGCTCAGTCGTGGATCATGGTACCTTCACCTGTTCTCGACATTTCCTCTTTCAGATTTGATGTTAGCTTGTACAAGTTGCTGGGTTGTGCTTAGATGTTATGGTTTCTCTGCTATTTAGAAAGTACACTTAACACTCATAAAGTACACTGATCTCAGCCTAACCTAAAATATTTAATCCATCAGGTTTAAAGTTTGACGTAGGAAGGGCACACAAGTTGATGTATGCAGTTACAGATTTTTGCCAAAGCCCGCTGAAACGAAGTTTAGTTCAGCAGACCATATAAGTTGGAAGAAAGCAAATTTCTTGCCTTCCGAATCCTCCGAAGCCATCATATTTTATTTCAGACCGATTTGTCCCAGCTCAGTGTATCTCTGGTAAAATACGAACAACATTGTTTTTACTTTTTTTAGGGGATGTCACAAAAGGAAAAATGACCAAGACTGCATCTGTCATGTTTTTTTGCTAGATTGTTAATTTCAATTCATGTTTGATATTGCAGTACGGAGGTTTCGCCAAATACATGTTCTATTGTGGTTTATTTTCCACTATTGTTGGGCCTCGTTTCTTTATTTGCATCATCGGATGTGTAATGGTATATTGGCTCATGATCCAGCCATTTCCATCTACCAAATATATATTGTTAGCTTATTGTATTTGTGAAATTACACTAGCCTGTGTATTATGGAGGAACTGTGCTAAACTGCTAATGTAGCTGCAACAGCTTGATATATGTTCTGCTACCATAGATGTCACTTCCTTCTTAAGTATGTGTATAGTTCTCATCAATAGATGTTTTCTTCGCCGCCTGCTGTTTTCCGTAGTCTTAAGAATGATATTTACCTGACTAAAAAGCCAATAGCTCATAATATTGTTAATTCCAGTCGCTTGGTTAATTACCGTTGTACAGTATAATTCAAAGAATACTATTGTGTTTGTTTATTCAGAGAAAACGCTTGATAGGTGGGGATTCGGAAGAAGCAACTAATAGATAGGGCGAGCCTTGAATATATATATATATATATATATATATATATATATATATATATATATATATATATATATATATATATATATATGAAGATAAAATCTTGTTGTGGGTTTCAGTTTTCCGTTTTTTGGGTTTGCACGTGAACCCTGCATCTCGCAGTTCCTGTTTAAGTCCCATGTTTGTGTACATCCAATTTATACTAGTGGTCCATTGCACTGTTCGCTTTACACTTCTTTCTGAATTGGTATACCTGTTAATGTGAGTCCCTCTTGTGCTATTTTGCCGTCGATTTGGTCTTACCTGGAATTGTTTGACTCTTAGATTTTTTTCACCGTTTGATCTCCTATTTTTTATGGGGTTTCTTCCCTTCGATTCTGCCTCTATTTTGGATTTTTCCTTTCTCTATTTTGGATGCTTCCTTGGTGTTCTTTTCTTGGATTTAGTTTCCCCTCTTCCTCTTGAGTTAAAAATCATGCATACATCGTAACAAAAAAAAGAGTTGCAGGCATTTGGAATTTAAATAGTAACGATGAAAAGATGGTGTGATGTAACCGTGGCAGATGGAATTTTGCTTCAGTGGTGTGAATCTAGCTACAACTGACCATCTGTTGAAGTTTAATACTAAATATCCAGATGGATTTGGTGAGTTTAACCTGTTAAATTTGAATAAAACATCCAATCGTGATGTTCACTCATGTATGTTTCTTTCATCTGACGTTTGCTTGGCCAAAATCAACTACAATTTACCATCATTTGGTTGATTCCGCATTTACATGTTTTTCTTATTGTGAATAGTTAGAGGCATGTTGTATTATAGGAAATCTTTGAAGCTTCAAGCATTCCTAGACATGGCAACTTCGTTGATTTGTGTGATATGCAAAAGAAGAAAGATGTGGACAATGATATTGTTAAATTGAAGCTATTTCCTTTTTCGCTTAGAGATCGTGCTAAAGCTTGGTTTTCGTCTTTGCCTAAAAATAGTAGTGATTCTTGAAATAAGTGCAAAGATGCTTTTATCTCTAAGTATTTTCCTCCCGCTAAGATCATCTCTCTTAGAAACGATATTATGAATTTTAAGCAACTTGATCATGAACATGTTGCACAAGCTTGCGAGAGGATGAAATTAATGATACGTAATTGCCCTACTCATGGTTTGAATTTGTGGATGATTATACAAAATTTTTATGCCGGATTGAATTTTTCTTCTAGAAATCTTTTAGATTCGGCCGCGGGAGGCACTTTTATGGAAATCACTTTAGGAGAAGCTACTAAACTCCTAGATAATATTATGGTTAATTATTCTCAATGGCACACCGAAAAATCCACTAATAAAAAAGTGCATGCGATAGAAGAAATTAATGTTTTGAGTGGAAAGATGGATGAACTTATGAAATTATTTGCTAATAAAAGTGTTTCTTCTGATCCTAATGATATGCCTTTGTCTACTTTGATTGAGAATAATAATGAATCTATGGATGTGAATTTTGTTGGTCGGAATAATTTTGGTAACAACGCGTATAGAGGAAACTTTAATCCAAGGTCGTATCCTAGTAATTCCTCTAATAATTATGGTAATTCCTACAACAATTATTATGGAAATTTTAATAAGATGCCTTCTGAATTTGAGACTAGTGTTAAAGAATTTATGAATTCGCAAAACAATTTCAATGCTTTGCTTCAAGAAAAATTGCTTAAAGTTGATGAATTGGCTAGGAACGCTGATACAATTTCTCCTAAGCATGATATCAATGAGTCTCTCAAGGCCATGAGAATTTCCATTGATGAGTGCAAAGAAAGAACCGCTAGGATGCGTGCTAAGAAAGATTGTTTTGTGAAAGCGTGTTCTTCTAGTTTCTATGAAAATAAAGATGAAGATCTAAAAGTTATTGATGTGTCCCCTATTAAATCTTTGTTTTGCAATATGAATCTTGATAATGATGGGACTGAATATGATCCACCTCTACCTAGAAGGCGTTCCAAAAATTCTGAGTTTTTAGATCTTGATGCAAAAAATGGTAAAAGTGGGATTGAAGAAATCAAAACTCTAGATATTAATGAACCCACTATTTTGGATTTCAAGGAATTTAATTATGATAATTGCTCTTTGATAGATTGTATTTCCTTGTTGCAATCCGTGCTAAATTCTCCACATGCTTATAGTCAAAATAAAGCCTTACTAAACATATCGTTGATGCTTTGATGCAATCTTATGAAGAAAAACTTGAGTTGGAAGTTTCTATCCCTAGAAAACTTTATGATGAGTGGGAACCTACTATTAAAATTAAAATTAAAGATCATGAATGCTATGCTTTGTGTGATTTGGGTGCTAGTGTTTCCACGATTCCAAAGATTTTGTGCGATTTGCTAGGTTTCCGTGATTTTGATGATTGCTCTTTAAACTTGCACCTTGCGGATTCCACCATTAAGAAACCTATGGGAAGAATTGATGATGTTCTTATTGTTGCAAATAGGAATTATGTGCCCGTAGATTTTATTGTTCTTGATATAGATTGCAATCCTTCATGTCATATTATTCTTGGTAGACCTTTCCTTAGAACGATTGGTGCAATTATTGATAGGAAGGAAGGGAATATTAGATTCCAATTTCCATTAAGGAAAGGCATGGAACACTTCCCTAGAAAGAAAATAAAATTACCTTATGAATCTATTATGAGAGCCACTTATGGATTGCCTACCAAAGATGGCAATACCTAGATCTATCCTTGCTATTATGCCTAGCTAGGGGCGTTAAACGATAGCGCTTGTTGGTAGGCAACCCAATTTTATTTTTAGTTTTTTATACTTTTTTATTTTGTTTAGGAATAAGTATTTGATCTAGCCTCTGGTTACATGTGTTTTTATGTTTTAATTAGTGTTTCTGCCAAGTTTAACCTATAGGATCTTCTTGGATGATAGTTATTTGATCTTGCTGAAAATTCCAGAAACTTTCTGTTCACGAAAATAATTGTTAAAAATCACCAGGACGTGATAAAATATTGATTCCAATTGATGCTGATCAGTACAAAAATTGTCTAGGTCTTCCTATTTTGGGTCAATTTTTGGAGTCCCAGAAAATTGCGTTAGTTACAGATTACTACAGACTGTTCTGTTTTTGACAGATTCTGTTTTTCGTGTGTTGTTTGCTTATTTTGATGAATCTATGGCTAGTAAAATAGTTTATAAACCATAGAGAAGTTGGAATACAGTAGGTTTAACACCAATATAAATAAATAATGAGTTCATTACAGTACCTTGAAGTGGTGTTTTGTTTTCTTTTGCTAACGGAGCTCACGAGATTTTCTGCTGAGTTTTGTGTTGTGAAGTTTTCAAGTTTTGGGTGAAAGATTTGATGGATTATGAAACAAGGAGTGGCAAGAGCCTAAGCTTGGGGATGCCCATGGCACCCCAAGATAATCTAAGGACACCTAAAACCCAAAGCTTGGGGATGCCCCAGAAGGCATCCCCTCTTTCGTCTACTTCCATCGGTAACTTTACTTGGAGCTATACTTTTATTCACCACATGATATGTGTTTTGCTTGGAGCGTCTTGTATTATTTGAAGTCTTTATTTGTTAGTTTGCCACAATAATCCTTGCAGTACACACCTTTTGAGAGAGACACACATGATTCGGAAATTGTTAGAATACTCTATGTGCTTCACTTATATCTTTTGAGCTATATAGTTTTTGCTCTAGTGCTTCACGTATATCTTTTAGAGCACGGTGGTGGTTTTGTTTTATAGAAACTATTGTTCTCTCATGATTCACTTAGATTATTTTGATAGTCCTACAAAACAGCGTGGTAATTTGCTTTAATTATGATAGGCACTCAAGATTAGTAAAAAAATCTTATGAGTGTGTTGAATACTATGAGAAGTTTGATACTTGATAATTGTTTTGAGATATGGAGATGGTGATATTAGAGTCATGCTAGTTGAGTAGTTTTGAATTTGCGAAATACTTGTGTTAAAGTTTGTGATTCCCTTAGCATGCACGTATGGTGAACCGTTATGTGATGAAGTCGGAGCATGATTTATTTATTGATTGTCTTCCTTATGAGTGGCGGTCGGGGACGAGCGATGGTCTTTTCCTACCAATCTATCCCCCTAGATTTTCATTAACTTGTAGATTTTTGCAATAAGTATATGAGTTCTTTATGGCTAATGTTGAGTCCATGGATTATACGCACTTTCTTCCTTCCACCATTGCTAGCCTCTCTAATACCGCGCACTTTTCGCCGGTATCATACACCCACCATATACCTTCCTCAAAACAGCCACCATACCTACCTACCGTGGCATTTCCATAGCCATTCTGAGATATATTGCCATGCAACTTACCACCGTTCAGTTTATTATGACACACTCCATCATTGTCATATTGCTTTCCATGATCATGTAGTTGACATTGTATTTGTGGCAAAGCCACCGTTCATAATTCTTTCATACATGTCACTCTTGATTCATTGCATATCACGGTATACCGCCGGAGGCATTCACATAGAGTCATATTTTGTTCTAAGTATTGAGTTGTAATTGTTGAGTTGTAAGTAAATAAAAGTGTGATGATCATCATTTTTTTAGAGCATTGTCCCAAGTGAGGAAAGGATGATGGAGACTATGATTCCCCCACAAGTCGGGATGAGACTTCGGACTAAAAAAAAGAGGCCATAAAAAAAGAATAAAAGACCCAAATAAAAAAAGAGAGAAAAAGAGAGAAGGGACAATGTTACTATCCTTTTACCACACTTGTTCTTCAAAGTAGCACCATGATCTTCATGATAGAGAGTCTCCTATGATATCACTTTCATGTACTACTGGGAAATTTTCATTATAGAACTTGGCTTGTATATTCCAATGATGGGCTTCCTCAAAATGCCCTAGGTCTTCATGAGCAAGCGAGTTGGATGCACACCCACTTAGTTCCTTTTGTTGAGCTTTCATATACTTATAGCTCTAGTGCATCCGTTGCATGGCAATTCCTACTCACTCACATTGATATCTATTAATGGGCATCTCCATAGCCCGTTGATACGCCTAGTTGATGTGAGACTATCTTCTCCTTTTTTGTCTTCTCCACAACCACCATTCTATTCCACATATAGTGCTATGTCCATGGCTCATGCTCATGTATTGCGTGAAGATTGAAAAAGTTTGAGAACATCAAAAGTATGAAACAATTGCTTGGCTTGTCATCGGGGTTGTGCATAATTTAAATACTTTGTGTGGTGAAGATAGAGCATAGCTAGACTATATGATTTTGTAGGGATAACTTTCTTTGGCCATGTTATTTTGAGAAGACATAATTGCTTAGTTAGTATGCTTGAAGTATTATTATTTTTATGTCAATATTAAACTTTTGTCTTGAATCTTTCGGGTCTGAATATTCATACCACAATTAAGAGAATTACGTTGAAATTATGCCAAGTAGCATTCCACATTAAAAATTCTGTTTTTATCATTTACCTACTCGAGGACGAGCAGGAATTAAGCTTGGGGATGCTTGATACGTCTCCAACGTTATATAATTTATTTCATGCTTTTTTTTAGACATTAATGGGCTTTATTATACACTTTTATATTATTTTTGGGACTAACCTATTAACCGGAGGCCCACCCCAGAATTGCTGTTTTTTGCCTAGTTCAGAGTTTCACAGAAAAAGAATATCAAACGGAGTCCAAACGGAATGAAACCTTCGGAAACGTGATTTTGGGAACGAACGTGATCTAGAGGACTTGGACCCTACGTCAAGAAATCTACCAGGAAGGCACGAGGTAGGGGGCGCGCCCTCGTGGGGCCCACGTTGCTCCACCGACGTACTTCTTCCTCCTATATATACCTACGTACCCCCAAACTACCAGATACGGAGCCAAAAACCTAATTCCATCGCCGCAACCTTCTGTACCCGTGAGATCCCATCTTGGGGCCTTTTCCGGAGCTCCGCCGGAGGGGGCATCGATCATGGAGGGCTTCTACATCAACACCATAGCCTCTCCGATGATGTGTGAGTAGTTTACCTCAGACCTTCGGGTCCATAGTTATTAGCTAGATGGCTTCTTCTCTCTTTTTGGATCTCAATACAATGTTCTCCCCCTCTCTTGTGGAGATCTATTCGATGTAATCTTCTTTTGCGGTGTGTTTGTTGAGACCGATGAATTGTGGGTTTATGATCAAGTTTATCTATGAACAATATTTGAATCTTGTCTGAATTCTTTTATGTATGATTGGTTATCTTTGCAAGTCTCTTCGAATTATCAGTTTGGTTTGGCCTACTAGATTGATCTTTCTTGCGATGGGAGAAGTGCTTAGCTTGGGTTCAATCTTGCGGTGTCCTTTCCCAGTGACAGTAGGGGCAGCAAGGCACGTATTGTATTGTTGCCATCGAGGATAACAAGATGGGGTTTATATTATGTTGCATGAGTTTATCCCTCTACATCATGTCATCTTACTTAAAGCGTTACTCTGTTCTTTTGAACTTAATACTCTAGATGCATGCTGGATAGCGGTCGATGTGTGGAGTAATAGTAGTAGATGCAGGCAGGAGTCGGGCTACTTGCCTCGGACGTGATGCCTATATACATGATCATACCTTGATATTCTCATAACTATGCTCAATTCTGTCAATTGCTCAACAGTAATTTGTCTACCCACCGAAATACTTATGCTCTCGAGAGAAGCCACTAGTGAAACCTATGGCCCCCCGGTCTATTTCCATCATATTTAATCTCCCGTCAACAAGCTATTTCTGGCGCTGTTTTTATTTTGCTTTCTTTACGTTGCATCTTTATCATAAAAATACCAAAAATATTATCTTATCAAATCTATCAGATCTCACTTTCGTAAGTGACCGTGAAGGGATTGACAACCCCTTTATTGCGTTGGTTGCGAGGATTTTATTTGTTTGTGTAGGTGCGAGGGACTCGTGCGTGGCCTCCTACTGGATTGATACCTTGGTTCTCAAAAACTGAGGGAAATACTGACGCTGCTTTACTGCATCACCCTTTCCTCTTCAAGGGAAAACTAACGCAGTGCTCAAGAGGTAGCATGCACTACTACAACTGTAATGTGAAATTTTGGAAAATTCTAGAGGGATCAAGTCAGAGCAATAACATTTTATTCATCATAATTAATCAAATTATCATAGCATTTATAATTTTTTATACAGACACATATCTATTAAAAATTGTCAAAGTTATGCATCAAGATCTAAAAACAACGGATGTAATAAGATATAGGAAACAGTGGTGGCGCAACATACAAGCTATGGGGTCAGTTGAGGCCATATTTTTTGCGGAATAAGCACTAAAATTATTCTACACTATGAAGAAAAATATCACCAAAATTAATAATGACGCAGAGGTTCTTCCGGCTGGCTTCACCACTATTACGAAATCTGAAATTTATTTTAGGGAAATACAAATCCAACTCCCCACCTAAGGAGCGCAAGTATTTAACCACATATATTAATTACCACCACCATTAACTATACAGTGGATCATAACTATAGTAGTTCAGATTTATTTGTACCAAATATGATAGTATACTCCAGTGTCCAGTACTAAGCACAACAAACTGATCATAAAGCACACAGGTTAGAAGAATACCGGAAAGCGCAAAGGTCACACACAGCTCATTTACTGCTGAAATCAACATCGACATTGTCAGGTAAACATGAGTCGGACGTACATGCAGCTTGAATTGTCCTTTTTGTAAGTCAACGTGTTTTTTTTAAATGGGCGATCTCTCAATGGAATATGATATATATTTTTATCATGTTTATGCATTTGTACCATTTTTACATGTAAATTTTGATGAAAAACTACGTAATTAGTAGTTGAGTTCATATCTTGGAAAATATATTGTAAGAATTGATATAAATACAATAAAGAAACATGAAAATGAATAAGGTAGAATAAATTGAACGCGAGAAAATCCTTAAACTATGAAGTGAATCCGAGAAAATCCTTAAGCTATCAACACACAAATACAAATATACAATGATGACCAATCATATCATGACGAGCATGTGTGGATGCTTACGTTCGGCAAACAAGATAATGCAAACCAATAAAGAAACGATCGACGTTTTTAATCTATGAATAAACTGAATGAGAGAAAAATTCTGAAGCACAAATACCAGAATACAAAGGTAAGTGGTCATATAAATATTATCGTGTGTGGATGCATATATTGGTAGGCAAGACATTGCATTAACCAAGAATGTCAAAGCAACTAAGAATGCAACCAGTAATTAATTTGGGAGGAACAAGAGAACATTTGGTACACATTGAAGCCATTCATGCTAAGATTCAATTCTTGGAACTCCAAAGACATATTGGGTGCAAAGATAGATACCAAGGGACGAGGAGAGGATCAAAGATGGGAACCATGAAGATTGGTATAGAAGTCTATATATGATATTGCGTCCGTCTTCTAAGCACTCAATAATCTGTCCATGTTTCGTCGGAAGTTGCCTTTTAATTATAATCTATGGATATAACATATGGTGGTGGTAAATTCAATTAGATAATATCTGAGTAAGAGGCCATAAAATTGGCATAGAAAAATAATCCCAAATATAACAATATATGTAGTCAATCTAGCCGCGCAAATGCGCGGGTGACTCCGCTAGTTTATCATGATATAAGGAAATATAAATGACAACTTTATTATTGCATCTAGGGCATATTTCCTTTAGATAGATAGATAGATAGATAGATAGATAGATAGATAGATAGGTAGGTAGGTAGGTAGACAGATAGATAGCTAAATAACTAGATAGATAGATAGCTAGATAGCTAGATAGATAGATAGATAGATAGGTAGATAGCTAGATAGATAGATGGATAGATAGATCGGTAAATGAATAGATGGATAGATTGGTAGATGGAGAGATGGATAGATCGATAGATGGATAGACCGATAGATCGATAGATCGATAGATGGTTGGATAGATAGATAGATGGATAGATGGATAGATGGATAGATGGATAGATCGATAGATGGATAGATGGATACATGGATACATGGATATATGGATAGATAGATGGATGGATAGATGGATGGATAGATGGATGGATCGATGGATCGATAGATGGATCAATGGATAAATGGATACATAGATAGATAGATGAATAGATGGATAGATAGATAGATAGACAGACAGACAGATAGATAGATAGATAGACAGACAGATAGATAGATAGATAGATAGATAGATAGATAGATAGATAGATAGATAGATAGATGGATGGATAGATAGATGGATGGATGGATAGATAGATGGATAGTAGATGGATGGATAGATGGATAGATAGATGGATAGATGGAGAGATAGATAGATGGATAGATGGATAGATAGATAGGTGGATTGAGATAGATAGATGGATAGATGGATAGATGGATAGATGGATAGATGGATAGATAGATTGATAGATAGATAGATAGATAGATAGATAGATAGATGGATAGATAGATAGATAGATAGATAGACACTGGTACGCGTCGGTCCTAAACAAACTGTTTTTAACCCCTTTCCACGACAGCATTTGGAGCCGTCGCCAAGTGAGTGTGTGTGATAGGGTGTCCTTCCCACACGGCCCAGAAACCGTCGGGGATATGGAGCAGTGATCCAGAGGCCTTCCAAAATGTAATCGTGTGCGATGCAGCACGCACTAAATTCTTTCGCACGTGTGGTATCAGTGATTAAGCGTTTCTAATGACGCACTGAAACGATACGGTCTGTCGTAACAAACCATTTGGGAAATAGTATGTAAGGCACATGGGCCAACATATGAACAGTGTGCGATTTGTGCCCCATCGCACACGAGTTTTCTGCGTAACCCGTCTGCCATGCTAGACTCCATCGCACACGTTTGCCAACAATTACCGTCTGCGATAATGTTCTATCACAAACGGTTCAGGAGCCCCTTTGCACACATACAAGTGCTGCATACCGTTTGTGATTTATTGGGTGTCACCGACGGTTGCCGCAAGAGTGACGTGTGCTTTTCGTTTGGGATCCCACACGTTTCCTGAAAAAATTACGACTGGGATTGTATTTTGCATTAGGCAGGGTTTACTCCCACATAAGCAAGTTTGCTGAGTTGGAGTCGATGTTACTGCTGAAGTTACTCCCACTTTGGCTAGTCTGATACTAGCTAGTCGTCTATGATATACTAGCTACCTCACTAAGAGCATGGTTAATATTACAGCCAAGGGTCGGCTATAAGAAGTTGTCATGTCATATACAGCCAACCTCTTAGCGGGCATGTGCAATAATAATTTTTCGGAGAGTCGAACCGGAGGGGGATGGTTGCATGTTCGCTATGCTAGGGACGCGTGGCAGACGAACGGACTGTGTATTCGAATTCGTCTCGTTTTTTGAGCAACTTCCATGTATAAAGTAATTTCATCCGAGTTATGGATTATTTTATTTTAATTTTAAAAGTTTTAATATTTTTTTGAAATTATTCTAATTTATTTTAAAACAAATATTGTAAATGTAAAATGCTAGGTGTACTTAGAAAGGTACCCAGCAGAACAGCACATTGGCTGACTGGCGGGGCCCTCTGGTCAACTGTCCGGTCAGCATTTGACTGGACCGTTGACTGGTCAAATGTTTAGTGGGGCCCATATGTCATAGACTCAAAGTTAATAGATTTTAATTAAATCAGTTTAATTAATAGGGGACCCACATGTCATACACTAATGTTAATTTAAGAGTTTTAATTTATTAAATGGTTAATTAGGGGATGTGGGTCCCGGTGTCAGCGGGTCGGTGGGGGTTCATTAGCGAGGGGGGAGGTTAGGCCGCTTAGGCCGGCGGTTAAACGCGAGCAGCGGCAGGGCCAACCGGGAGCTTTGGCGCTGGCAGAGCAGCGGGAAGCGGCGGCGGCCACAGCGCAATAGTAGCGTAGCAGTAGAGCGGTGGCGAGGCGCGGGCGGGGACGCATGCCAGCGAGCTGCGGGACAGGGGCAGCCGACGCCCCCAAAAGAGGGCGCATGGGAGCATGGGGGCCGCGGCGAGCGCGGGACGAAGGCGGGCGGGACAAGGGGATCACGGCGTGGGCGCGGCTAGGGTCATGCGCGCACAAGCGTGCAGGAGAGGGCTCGGAGCAGGGGCTGGCACGGTGGTGGGCGTGCGCGCAGCGAGGGGCACGGCAGGCAGCGCGGTGAACACGGTGGAAAGAGAAGGATGGAAACGGGGGCAGCTCACAGCGTTGCCGAGAAGGGGGTCGGCGTGGCTTGAGGAGGCGAGTCGGGGAGGGATACGAGGAGGCGACGCGAGGTCCGGCGAGGGCGAGGTCTTCGGGCGGCGGTGCTGGAGCACATCGTCGATGGAGGGGGGCGTTTGGCTCATTGGCCCTTCCCGATCCAGATCGGGTCGGGGAAGAGGAGCGAGAGGGGAGGAGAGTCGGAGACGTGCGACGGGGAGGAGGTCTCGCGACGGCGGCGGGCGATGGGCGAGCGGGCGATCCAGCGACCGCGACGGGGTCGATGGGGGCGATCCCCTCCCCGATCCAGATGGGATCGAGAGGTGGGGAGGCTGACGAGGGGGTGTGGGGGAAGTGGGGCGATCGGTCTAGGGTTCGATGGGGAGTGGGGGGTTAAGGGAGGCGGTTGGGCCAACCTAGCTAGCCCAGTGGCCAGCTTGGCCGAGGCCCAGCGAGGGGTTGCCCCCTTTTACTTTTATTTGTTTTGTCTTTCCTTTTATGTTTTATTAGCATCTAAATTAGTTCTACTAAATATACCACTGCCACCAAAAGTTTGGTACCCAATTAATTTAGTTAGAACATTTTTACTATTTTAAAAGCATTTAAATAATAGTTTAAGCCACTGTTTTATTATTTTTAGAGTATTTAAACATTTTATAAAAGTGTGGTTGCTCCACCATAATTACTTATGCATTATTTTTCACCTCTCGAAGATTTTAGTTTTAATGTTTGAGACTTTTGATTTTTGCCTTTATTTTAAATTTGAATTTGAATGGGATTGAATCATTGTGAGGTTAACAACAGTAATCGTGCTGACGTGACATCATTAGCAGGGAATTACCATAGCATAACTAACCAGGCGTTACAAAAGCTAACCCTTAAACCGCTCGCGACCATCCGGACATGTTTTGCCATCCAATACGGTCCTATATCGGCCCGCAGGCCGGTCTGGATGTGCATTTTCCTGTAAACCAAAAACAAACTACGGGGCTTTGTGGGCGTCTGGACCGCTGCCACGGCCGATTCTTACTCCCCTGGCCCACCAAAAACACCTCTCCCGCGCCCGCACCCCTTCACATGAGAAGCAGTTAGGTACCAGTGCTCCAGAGCACCGGTACCTCATTCATGCCTATTTGGAGTAGCCGCGATGAATATACTCATGTTGAGGAGAAGTACCAGCCACAAAAATCAATGTAATTGATTGATGAATTGAATGCTTCTCTGGAAATAATTGATCAAGGGCAAGCCAAGGATGTGGATAGTCCTTACTACTTTAATAATACTCCATTTGAACGTCCAAGGAAATACTTCAATTTAAGTCAAATTTCAGACTCATTTTGTTATCTTTAGATTAATGCAACATAAATATCTACTTAATGCATAATATATATAATTAGGGGTGAACTTGTGAGTGGGCACATGAGTGGAACTCAAACAAACAATCATATGTAGACAAGACATGTGTTTGTCTTTTATTCCCATGTTTGAACTAGTATAGTTCGGGTTCTTACATGATACTGCATGTCACTTTATTTTTTCACCGCTACAACGACCAAACCATGGACTAAGAAAACGGTGTATCATATGTCTACTACTAGAGTTCTTCTCTTCTCAGTTAGTACCGAAGAAGCCAACTGGAGCAATGGTGCAATATGGAGGGATATAGACATTGCACATTGCAGGTAGCGTCTCTAGCGCTAGGTTCCTTATTTCCTCAAACTGGGGCAGTTGTTGAGGCTGGACAGAGCCCTGGGCCTGTGGGTTTTGCTGAGATGGCTGGAAGGAGCCCTGGCCTGATGGATATTGTTGTTGAGGCTGTTGGAAGGAGACCTGGCTCAACGGTTGTTGTTGTTGTTGTTGTTGTTGTTGTTGTTGTTGTTGATGCAGAATAATAGCATGAACAACATTGTGGATGGCTTGGCACCGCGACTGCTCGGGGATCTGCCACAGCTGCTGACAACACAATTGTTGCACCAGCTGGTAAGTACTTTGTTGCAAAACTTGTGAGCTTCCATGCGCTATGCTGTGTTGTTGCAATACAACATCCCTGCATGGAATCAGTTGTTGTTGCAAAATTTGTTGAAGGATCTGTTGTTGTTGTTGTTGTTGTTGTTGTTGCTGCTGCTGCGAAATTGGTTGTTGTGGTTGCGAATACTGTGGTTGCGGTTGTGGATATGGTTGTTGTGGTCGAAATGGTTGCGGCTGCGGATATGGTAGATGCGGCTGCGGATATGGTAGTTGCGGCTGCGGAAATGGCTGCAGCTGCAGATATGGTTGTTGTGATGGAAATGGTTGCGGCTGCGGATATGGCTGTTGTGGTGGAAATGGTTGTTGCTGCCCTGGAAATTGTTGTTGTTGTACCAATGGAACTTGCTCTTGTGGTTGTTGCTGAGATGGATTTTGTGGCTGCAATTGTGGCACTGGAACTCTAACTGCAATTGTGGCGGTGGTTGCTACAATAGCAAGGAGTGCAAGGATGAGAAAGGTCTTCATGGTGGATTTGTATTGAGCACTGCTTGCTTGGCTTAAATGATGCGCTCTACTTATGAGAATGATGGATGAGGAAGGATGATCGTCATGCTACGGGCCTATTTATAGCTGCCATGGCATGATCTCTTTCACAATTGGCATTTGCTTGTGTGGAAGTGCTTGGATGCTTCTCAAAATCATAATTTGGTATGTTGTGTTCGGTGGCACTACTTACAAGTGTATTCTTGAACTGGTCATTAAAGTTCCTTGTTGTTGCACTATCATTCCACAACCAAAAAGGTGTGATAACACGCATGACTCATTTTATTCACTTTACAGCTCAAACACTAATCTAGATTGCCTATTTTTCTGAAACTAAGTTTGTAATTTTCTGCAAATTGTTACGCATAAACTAGATAAGCATGGCTGGCACAGAACTTGGTTTGTAATCTTGTGTGGCCTGTTAAGGTAGATAAGACTAGTAATATAACTTGCTTTAGTAGGCCATGACTCATCAAATTCCTTTTACATGTCAAGTGTTGTAGTGTTCTAGAAGTTATTAGCAAACATAAATTTTGTAATGTTCTACAAGTTGTTACATGTAAACTAGATAAGCTTGACTTGCACACAAACAAGATTTTAATCATGTGTGACCTGTTAAGATGGATTAGACTAGTAATGTGGCTTTGATAGACCATGACTCATCAAATTGCTTTTACTTGTGTTAAGTGTTGTATATGTTATACAAGTTATTAACACTTATCAGCTTAGTATGGCTTGCAATGTGTGTGCATGCCAATGTACGTTCTAGCTTCTATTCATTTGTAGATCTTATTTTGTTTTTACGCAAATTGTATAAATTATCATCTACGCTAAGGCTTGCGAGTGCAGCTGCAACAATGTTGGCAGGGTCGGAGGGAGGTTGTGGCATGGCATGAGTTCTTATGACAACCGTTCATTATGTGTGAAAAGATACGTGTTATGTTTTTCATGCGTGCTAAAAAATAGATGTTTTTAAATACAATTTATATTTTGATTAGCAAAGTTCTCAGAAAAGTTGACATGACCTCTACTCATTATTTATCTTTTGGATCAAATTCAAATAATAATAAAATAAATGGATGTGATTCCATCATGGCCATTTCAAATATATTTGAAAGTAAAATCCAAACATTATCCTCAGATTACAATATAAATTACACGTCAACTGTTTCAGATAAAAAATATAAATGATCTATTATATTATTAAAAGAAGAAAAATGAGTTAAAAAAAATGGATGTGATTTGCTTGAAAGAATGTGTATGCATGTCTCCTTATCCCGCGAGTTTCCAGAAAAACAACGCTAGGCTCACTCTATTGGAATCAGTCGGATGAATAAAGCATATGTAAAACGAAAGCTGGAGTCTGAACCTAACATATAATCGTGTCTTTCCTTATAACTTATTGTAAGTGCTTTTTTATGATTAGAAAAACACAATGGATTCATAAACTCTAAGGCATCTCCAACGCCGACCCTCAATTAAACTGTCCACAACCATCCGGACCACATCGTCCGGACGTGTTGTGCCATCCAATGCGGGCCTGTATTGGTCCATTGGAGACGGTCCGGACGTACTTTCTCCCGCAAACTGGAGACAAACATGGAGGGGGGCTTTGCAGGCGTTCGGACAACACCCACGACCTCTTCTGACCACCCGCCCAAACCCCCTCCTCCCTCGCCCACACGCGTTCCCGCTCTGCGCCAGCTGCCCGCATTCATGCGCTGCAGAGCGGACGCGACCTTTCACTGCCTCCGCAATGGAAGCAGCACGCCGGCCGAGGGCACCGCCTGCTGCACGCCGGCTAAGCACACATCCTCGCCTCATTCCTGCAGACTGCCCGCCTTCCACCATAAAACCCTCGTGTGTGCCAGGATAATTACTCCGGCCACATGTTCGTTCGCGAGCCGGTTGGCATTAAACAGAACGCCGGTTGGCTCCTCTCGTGTCCCCTCACTATTTAAACAATGTCAGATGTTGGGCAAGAACCGCATCACACGTCCACTCATCATTTTCCTCCTTAAACAGTTTTATCCATGACATCTGACGAGCAGGAAGAAGAGTTGTCTGGCATAAAAAATGGCTAGGTGGCCCGTCAAGCCCACCGGTCACGAGCCGAGGAGTGGCAAGTTGCTCCAGGTCGGCACTGGGAGGGAGCACGGTGGCGCGGGCATCATGGCTGCCATTGGCGATGCCATGTCGTACCGCCCCTCCCGTGCATGTGACCGAGTCATCCGATGTCAACGCGAGCGTAACCGCGTCCTTCCTATAGAGAAAGAAGCGGGCTGCACGGACATCGACGAGGTGGTGTCCAACACGTCCGCGCTCGCCGCCATCATCGAGGAGGCGCTGCCGCTTGGGTCCCACGAATGCCACACCAGGTGACACCAGCATACACAGTCGGTGTCTTGCCCTCTGGCAGGCCACCGCCGTTCCCAGCCCAAAACCAACTCTAATCCGTGTAGCGTAGGGACCCTTTCCATCGGCAGAAGCATCAGCTGGTTGTTCCACTCCGATGAGCGGTAGGGAGGCGAGCCGCTCTTTGCGCTGAAGCATATACCTCTAGGGCTCATAGCTGCCGGACATGGGGACGACATCGGAGATCCGCTGCGGCCGGCAGTAGACTAGTCAAGGGTATCCATGTCGCCGGAGTGGATATTCGCCGGCGCCGGCTGTAGAGTTTTTAGTAAAAAAAAATGTCCAAAATGTAAACATTTTTGTCCGGTTTGTATGAAATCCATTGTGTTTGCATGAATTTCATCCTATTTTTAAAAAAAATGTGTTTGAAATATACGCGGACAGCGTTGGATGGATGATTCCTGTATTCGTATCCGCGGACTGATCCCCTATCCGTGGACGAACGCGGGAGGAAATTTACTGGTCGCTGTTGAAGATGCCCTAATCAAAGGCATTTCCTCCAGGCGTACTAACAAACATGCCTTTTCCTCTACCTGGTCGGGCCATTTTTACTGGCCGATGAAGAATTGAACTCCGGAGACAAAACATATACGTGCTGTTTGTGTTTAAGCGCGTGCTGATCAAAGGAGCTAGTCTCCAACTCTATGAAAGAGCCAATTTGTATGATAATTAACTACAAATTGATGATGGCATGCTGACGATCAACAACGAATCAAGGACCAGCATTTTTTTTTATCTTGCACTTCTTAATTTGTACTACACATTTGCGTAGCAAACATCAACTTTTTTTGTCATTAACTACGTGTAAATGGCTTTATTTGGTGTACATAATTCAGTAACTAGAGTAAGCACTCGCTTCCTATTAATTAAAACCATTCGACTACGCATCAAGGGCGCCTTCCCGCGATAGCCACGTCATCACCTAGCGATTGGGCGAAAAAAGAAACGGACCAGCGATTGGCAGCAAGGGGATTTTTTTGAATCCAGTAACTTCCGAACGTTCGGATTTTGAGCATTTCGTCCCGAACGTTTTTACATGGCAACTTTAGTTCATAGGGGATGGCAACTTTAGTTGATAGGGATGGCAACTTCATCCTTTTTCATTTCTTTTGTCAGAAAATTGCCATGTTTTCCTAATCTCACGCAAACTAAACTTGCCATCTAAACCCGTTCGGGTTTCCATGCTTAACTCCCGAACGTTCGGGAGTTATCATTACCTTTTTTTTAAATCGGCAGCGCGGGGATTGGACAACGCTGTCGCTGTGTCACGCGACCTCTTTCGTTTCATCTCCTCCAGCCCCTCCTTGCTGCTTCGCTGCCACCGCCCTCCCCCGAGCCCACCGCCTGCCCAAATCCCGCCACCCCGCGTGGATCCCGCCCTCCCCGCCGGTGGCTGCCCTGTTAGACTGTATTGTACTGCTATACCGTAGTTGCGTAGACACTAGTTGTAGCATGTGTGTATATAATCGTGGCGCACGCATATAGTGATCCTGGCGCACGATCCCAGGTAGTGGATCACCCCGTGATCTCCCTGGCCCTGTAATCTATACATAAGACCCAACCGAGAGCTTAATCAAAGTGTGGTGAATTATTCCTCCTAATCCTTCTCTCCTCTATGGTACCAGATTCCCCCGACCTGCTCAATCCCTTCGCGCAGGTCGCCAGTCCCGCTTCCGCCGCCATGGATGACAACCCCATCGTGTCCCCTCGCTCCTCGCAGCACGGCGCCGACGGCGTCCTTAACGCTGTCCCCCTGGCCAAGGCACCGCCGGCTCCAGCACCTGTCGCGCCCGCGGTGCCCGTCATCCCTCCTCCTCCTGCTACAGCACCTGTCGCCTCCGCGATCCTGCAGACCGTGGACATCCGTCGTCATGTCCCGGTCACCCTCGACCTTCTCGCCGGCAACTACACGCAGTGGCGCCGCCACTTCGACACCGTCATCGGCATGTTCGGCGCCACGGCCATCCACCGCCACGATGATCCCGAGTGGGGCATGGCTGATCACGTCGTCGTCCACTGGTTCTACACCACCATATCGCCGGACCTGCTCGACGCCGTCATGCAGCCGGACGACACTGCTCTGGCCGTCTGGACTGCGGTCGATGGAATCTTCCGCGACAACCACCTCGCTCGCGCTGTCTACCTCGACGCCGAGTACCACGCTATCGTTCAGGGCGACATGTCGATCATGGTGTACTGCACCAAGATGAAGTCGTTCACGGATCAACTCCGCCACCTCGGGCAGCCGGTAACCGACTCGCGGCAGGTCTTCAACCTGCTCCGCGGTCTGAACCGGCAGTTCCACTCCGCCATCCCTCACATCACCTCGCAGGTCCCGCTCCCGTCGTTCCTGCAGGTGCGCTCCTTCGTCCTGCTTGAGGAACACCGAGCAGAGCAGTCGACCACTCGCCAGCAGTCTGCGCACGCTCTCGTCGCCGGGCGTGGCGGCTCTCCTACACCACCCACACCCCCGCCCAGCAACACCAACCAAGGGCGTGGGCGCGGACGCCGCCCCAGACGTGGCAACGGCATTGGTGGCCCGCCCACGCCGTCCTCCCAGGCTCCCCGCCCTCCCCCAGCGTACCCCACGCCTGCACCCGGTACAAACGCATGGACCGGCATGGTCCAGGCTTGGCCGATGCCTTGGCGCGCGGCTGGAGCTGAAGTGCTCGGCCCCCGCCCTGGTACGCCGTACCAGCAGGCCATGTTCGCCGCCCCGTCGCCGGCTGCACCATACGGCTACGGCGCTACCCTCCCCGGCTACGGCGTCACTCCACCCGTCTCCGACGTCCTGTCAGGCTACGGGCACCCCGGCGCCAGCTCGTCGACTGCAACCCACCAGCCATGGGACATGGCCTCGCTCCAGGCCGCCCTCCACAGCGCCTCGGCCAGCCCTTCCTCCTCTGGCAGCGCACCGGAGTGGTACCTCGACTCCGGCGCCGCGGCGCACATGACGTCCTCCCCTGGTAATCTCCTCTCCACTCGCCCGTCCTCTACTACTGCATCTATCATCGTGGGCAGTGGTGACCGCCTGCCCATCACCCACGTTGGCACGGGCGCGCTGATCACCAGCACTTCCCCCATTCCTCTCCGCAACGTTCTCGTCTCTCCATCTCTCGTCAAAAACCTACTTTCAGTTCGGCAGCTTTGTCGTTCCTACCCCGTTTCTGTTGAATTTGACGCTCGTGGTTTCTCTGTCAAGGACCTACGAACCAGGGTAGTGATTCTCCGATGTGACTCCGACGGCGATCTCTATCCCGTGGTGCGGCCATCCGTCCATTCCCCGGGCATCTTCGCCGGCGCCGCCACGACCGACCTGTGGCATCAACGTCTCGGCCACCCAGGGGCTGCCGCACTCCGCACCGTTGCTGCCGATCAGTCCCTGGAGTTCTGCCGTGATCCGCCTGTCTGTCATGCCTGTCGTGTTGGCAAACACACCTGGCTCCCGTTTCAGACATCCACCACTGCTAGTTTCTTTCCTTTCCAGCTTTTACACCTTGATGTATGGACCGCTCCCGTTGTAAGCATATCCGGCTATCAGTTTTACTTAGTTGTACTAGATGATTTCAGTCACTATGTCTGGACTTTCCCTCTGAAACACATGTCTGAAGTTCTTCCCATACTTGTTGATTTCTTTGCCTATGTTCAGACTCAGTTTCAGTTACCCATACTTGCACTGCAAACGGGCAATGGTCGTGAATTCGACAGCGCAGCTGTGCGCTCTCTGCTTGCTCGCCACGGCACACACTTCCGTCTCACCTGCCCATACACCAGTCAGCAGAACGGCAAGGACGAGCGAGTTCTCCGCACGATCAACGACGGCGTTCGTGTGCTTCTCTGTCATGCGCACATGCCCGCTCGCTTCTGGGCAGAGGCTCTCAACACCTCGACCTACCTGCTCAATCATCGGCCCTGCCGCGCCTCGGCGCCCTGCACTCCGCATGAACTCCTGCTCGGCGTCGCACAAATTACTCCGCATCTATCCGAACGTCACCGCCACCACCCGCCATAAGCTCGAGCCACGTTCTATCGCCTGCGTCTTCCTCGGGTACCCTCCCGATCATCGTGGTTTTCGCTGCTTTGACCTCACCTCTCGCTGTGTCCTCACGTCTCGCCACGTTCTCTTCCACGACCACGTTTTCCCGTTCGCATCCTCTTCCCCGTCGCCTACGCCACCCGTCGTACCCTCTACCCTGCAGATCCCGCTCGCCGTCCGGCCTCCTGCGCTGCCTGCGCTTCCACCGGTGCCTGACAGCAGCATGTCACCCGTCCTGCCGGCGCGCCCGATCTCCATCACCAGCCTGCCCCGCTCATCATCGCCAACCAGCGGGGCGCGCCGCGTTAGCTCGCGGTGCGCTGCGGGCGCTTCCGATGGCGGCTCTGCTCCGTCCTCGACGTGCCCATCCGCGCCAGGTCCGCCTGTCTTCGCCTCCGCCAGCGGCTCCTCCGACAACTCCGCCAGTGGCTCCTCCGACAGCTCGTCTCCGAGCGCGCGACCAACGGCGCCCCGCGCACCGGCGCCTCCTGTGCCCATGGTCATGCGTGCCCAGCGCGGCATCTTCCGCCCCAACCCGCGCTACTACGACGCGGCCACCGCCTCTACCTCATCATCGGTGTCGCCGGTGCCGCGTTCGGTTCGCGCTGCTGTTCACGACCCGAACTGGCTCGGTGCCATGCGTGCTGAGTACGATGCGCTCGTGCGCAATCGCACATGGGAGCTGGTGCCCCGCCCCCCCGGCGCCAACCTGATCACAGGGAAGTGGATCTTCAAGCACAAAAACGACGCCGACGGTGCGCTGGCCCGCTAGCAAGCACGCTGGGTCGTGCGGGGCTTTCATCAGCGTGCCGGCGTCGACTACGGCGAGACGTTCTCCCCCGTCGTCAAGCCAGCGACGATCCACACTGTGCTCACTATGGCCGCGTCGCGCGGCTGGCCGGTGCACCACCTCGACGTCTCCAACGCCTTCCTCCACGGCAACTTGGAGGAGGAAGTCTACTGCCTCCAGCCCGCCGGATTCGTCGACCCCGACAAACCAGAGCACGTCTGCCGCCTCTCCAAGTCCTTGTACGGGCTCAAGCAGGCGCCCCGTGCCTGGTTCCTCCGCTTCGCCGGCTTCGTCCGCTCCATTGGCTTCGCAGCTACGCGTTCGGACTCGTCGCTGTTCACCTTCCGGCACGGCAACGACATGGCGTTCCTCCTCATCTACATCCACGACATCGTGCTCACCGCGTCCTCGTCACGCGTGCTTCACCATGTCATCCAGCGCCTCACAGGCGAATTCGCCATGAAGGACCTGGGCTCGCTCGCCTTCTTCCTCGGCATCCGCGTCACCCGCACCCGAGCTGGCTTCTTCCTGTCGCAACAACAATATGCCGACGAACTCCTGGAACGCGCCGGCATGGACACCTGCCGCCCTTCCCCGACACTCATCGACACGAAGAGCAAACTCCTCTCAGCCGATGGGCCCTGCGTCGACGACCCCTCGGCCTATCGGAGCATCGCCGGGGCCCTGCAGTACCTCACCATCACGCGTCCAGAGATCGCCTACGCCGTCCAGCAAATCTGCTTGCACATGCATGACCCGCGCGAATGCCACCTCGCGCTCGTCAAGCGCGTGCTCCGGTACGTGAAGGGCACCTGCGCACTCGGGCTTCATCTTCACGCCTCGACCACGCTCGACGTCCTTGCGTTCACCGACGCGGACTGGGCCGGCTGCCCCGACACCCGACGCTCCACGTCGAGCTTCTGCGTCTTCCTCGGCGATGCTCTCGTCTCCTGGTCCTCCAAGCGCCAGGCGACCGTATCGCGCTCCAGCGCCGAAGCTGAATACCGCGGCGTCGCCAACGCGGTCGCTGAATGCATCTGGCTCCGCCAGCTTCTCGGCGAGCTCTCCGCTCCAGTGACCAAGGCAGCACTGGTGTACTGTGACAATGTGTCCGCAGTCTACCTGTCAGCCAATCCGATGCATCATCGCCGCACTAAGCATGTGGAGCTGGACATCCATTTCGTGCGGGCGCGCGTCGCCCTCGGCCACTTCCGTGTTCTTCACATCCCCACGCGCCAACAACTCGCGGACATCATGACCAAAGGCCTGCCATCGGATGTTTTCTCTGAGTTCCGGTCCAGTCTTTGCGTCGCCGCCGACGACGTCACGACTGCGGGGGGGGGGGGGTGTTAGACTGTACCGTACTGCTATACCGTAGTTGCGTAGACACTAGGTGTAGCGTGTGTGTATATGATCGTGGCGCACGCATGTAGTGATCGTGGCGCACGATCCCAGGTAGTGGATCACCTCATGATCTCCCTGGCTGGCCCTGTAATCTGTACATAAGACCCAGCCGAGAGGTTAATCAAAGTGTGGTGAATTATTCCTCCTAATCCTTCTCTCCTCCACGCCCCGCTGCCGGCACCATAGCAGCCTATTCCCCGCCCACGCCCAAACCCTAGCCTGTATCCCCCGCCTCTAGGGACAGAGAGATCTGACCGACCAACGGGGGCGAGGCGGCGGGCCGGAACCGGGACCGGAGCCCCGAGGATATGGGTTTTTTAACGTGGCGCTAGTGATCGTGGCGGCGGTGGTCAGCATCCTGGTGCTCCTCGTCAGCGTCTGCCTGCTCGTCAACTACCAGCACCCGGATGATGCCAACCAGGCCTACTTCCTCAAGCTCGTCATCGTGCTCGGCATCACCGTCGCCGTCCTCTCCATCCTCATGCTCCCCGCCGACGTCGCCAACCGCCAGGCCTGCAAGCACGCCGCCTACAACGGGGCCTGCGCCCTTATCCTGCCCATGCTTGATCCTGCCCATGAACATGCTCTGGCTCGTCGTCTACATCCTCGACGCTGTCCTCGTCTTCCTCGTCATCCTGTTCGCCATGTTCTAACTACGAGGGCGACCAGGACAAGTCAGTCTTCTTCCTCCCTTACTTCCTCGGCTTTATTGGTTGGCTGATTAGATCCGCCGTGTTCTGCTCCTGCATCTAGGTCGGTCGGGAAGAGGCTCAAGAGCGCCCTCATCTGGGTCGTCGCACTCACTTCTGTTTTGTTTTGGTAATCTTTCCTCACAGCGAATCCAAAGATATTAGTCCACTTATTGAAGTTAATATATGTGCCCTACTATTCGATAACAGTTCTGACAAACAGCCACTAATTTCAGAAGTTAATATATATCCCCTACTATTCGATAACAATTCTGAAACACGACCATTAATTTCAGACCATCAAACTATCCAACATGTAAATGATCCACTTTTGAAAGGGTGCTGCTCTCAGTACATGTCTACATCTGTACTCATCAGCTCATGTCCGCTTGATTGTAATAAAAAATTATAAACCTTCTGTTTTGGGAAGCAGATTTTGTAAACAGAAGCACTGAACTTCCACAATGTATGGCAGTGGCGCTTTGTATTCTTGTTGCTTATACAAGTACATCTGTTTCCACCTTAAAGGAAAAATGCACCTAGACATTCTAAAACAAAAATAACAAGTGATGAAATTCCAGGTGGAGGCCTGTACAACAGAATCTGTGCCACCCATCTTGAAGTGCATCCATAATCAAAACATTGTCAACACCAGAAATATATTATCTATTCACAACAACAAATATCTAATAAACCTTATGTTTAAATTCGTTATGTGATCATAAGAGTTTCAGTGAAAAAGATTGGGCTCTAAATGATTCATATGACACTTTGTTCTTCGCAGTGTAATGACCCCATACTACAGTGAGGAAACTGCAATTCAAGAAACGACCTTGATCTCGAGAATGAGGATAGTGTATCAGTTATATTCTACCGGCAAAAGATCTTTCTAGGTTCCTTTCCCGTTTGTTCTTCAGCGTAGTTGATCCTAATTTATGATATTCACCGAGGATAATAGATAACTTTGCTCAGTCGTGGATCATGGTACCTTCACCTGTTCTCGACATTTCTTCTTTCAGATTTGATGTTAGCTTGTACAAGTTGCTGGGTTGTGCTTAGATGTTATGGTTTCTCTGCTATTTAGAAAGTACACTTAACACTCATAAAGTACACTGAGCTCAGGTTTAAAGTTTGACGTAGGAAGGGCACACAAGTTGATGTTTGCAGTTACAGATTTTTGGCAAAGCCCGCTGAAACGAAGTTTAGTTCAGCAGACCATATATGTTGGAAGAAAGCAAATTTCTTCCCTTCCGAATCCTCCGAAGCCATCATATTTTATTTCAGACCAATTTGTCCCAGCTCAGTGTATCTCTGGTAAAATACGAACAACATTGTTTTTACTTTTTTTAGGGGATGTCACAAAAGGAAAAATGACCAAGACTGCATCTGTCATGTTTTTTTGCTAGATTGTTAATTTCAATTCATGTTTGATATTGCAGTATGGAGGTTTCGCCAAATACATGTTCTATTGTGGTTTATTTGCATCATCGGATGTGTAATGGTATATTGGTCATGATCCAGCCATTTCCATCTACCAAATATATATTGTTAGCTTATTGTATTTGTGAAATTACACTAGCCTGTGTATTATGGAGGAACTGTGCTAAACTGCTAATGTAGCTGCAACAGCTTGATATATGTTCTGCTACCATAGATGTCACTTCCTTCTTAAGTATGTGTATAGTTCTCATCAATAGATGTTTTCTTCGCCGCCTGCTGTTTTCCGTAGTCTTAAGAATGATATTTACCTGACTAAAAAGCCAATAGCTCATAATATATATATATGAAGATAAAATCTTGTTGTGCGTTTCAGTTTTCCGTTTTTTGGGTTTGCACGTGAACCCTGCATCTCGCAGTTCCTGTTTAAGTCCCATGTTTGTGTACAGCCAATTTATACTAGTGGTCCATTGCACTGTTCGCTTTACACTTCTTTCTGAATTGGTATACCTGTTAATGTGAGTCCCTCTTGTGCTATTTTGTCGTCGATTTGGTCTTACCTGGAATTGTTTGACTCTTAGATTTTTTTCACCGTTTGATCTCCTATTTTTTATGGGGTTTCTTCCCTTCGATTCTGCCTCTATTTTGGATTTTTCCTTTCTCTATTTTGGATGCTTCCTTGGTGTTCTTTTCTTGGATTTAGTTTCCCCTCTTCCTCTTGAGTTAAAAATCATGCATACATCGTAACAAAAAAATGAGTTGCAGGCATTTGGAATTTAAATAGTAACGATGAAAAGATGGTGTGATGTAACCGTGGCAGATGGAATTTTGCTTCAGTGTTGTGAATCTAGCTACAACTCACCATCTGTTGAAGTTTAATACTAAATATCCAGATGGATTTGGTGAGTTTAACCTGTTAAATTTGAATAAAACATCCAATCGTGATGTTCACTCATGTATGTTTCTTTCATCTGACGTTTGCTTGGCCAAAATCAACTACAATTTACCAACATTTGGTTGATTCCGCATTTACATGTTTTTCTTATTGTGAATAGTTAGAGGCATGTTGTATTATAGGAAATCTTTGAAGCTTCAAGCATTCCTAGACATGGCAACTTCGTTGATTTGTGTGATATGCAAAAGAAGAAAGATGTGGACAATGATATTGTTAAATTGAAGCTATTTCCTTTTTCGCTTAGAGATCGTGCTAAAGCTTGGTTTTTGTCTTTGCCTAAAAATAGTAGTGATTCTTGAAATAAGTGCAAAGATGCTTTTATCTCTAAGTATTTTCCTCCCGCTAAGATCATCTCTCTTAGAAACGATATTATGAATTTTAAGCAACTTGATCATGAACATGTTGCACAAGCTTGCGAGAGGATGAAATTAATGATACGTAATTGCCCTATTCATGGTTTGAATTTGTGGATGATTATACAAAAAATTTATGCCGGATTGAATTTTTCTTCTAGAAATCTTTTAGATTCGGCCGCGGGAGGCACTTTTATGGAAATCACTTTAGGAGAAGCTACTAAACTCCTAGATAATATTATGGTTAATTATTCTCAATGGCACACCGAAAAAACCACTAATAAAAAGTGCATGATAGAAGAAATTAATGTTTTGAGTGGAAAGATGGATGAACTTATGAAATTATTTGCTAATAAAAGTGTTTCTTCTGATCCTAATGATATGCCTTTGTCTACTTTGATTGAGAATAATAATGAATCTATGGATGTGAATTTTGTTGGTCGGAATAATTTTGGTAACAACGCGTATAGAGGAAACTTTAATCCAAGGCCGTATCCTAGTAATTCCTCTAATAATTATGGTAATTCCTACAACAATTATTATGGAAATTTTAATAAGATGCCTTCTGAATTTGAGACTAGTGTTAAAGAATTTATGAATTCGCAAAACAATTTCAATGCTTTGCTTGAAGAAAAATTGCTTAAAGTTGATGAATTGGCTAGGAACGCTGATAGAATTTCTCCTAAGCATGATATCAATGAGTCTCTCAAGGCCATGAGAATTTCCATTGATGAGTGCAAAGAAAGAACCGCTAGGATGCGTGCTAAGAAAGATTGTTTTGTGAAAGCGTGTTCTTCTAGTTTCTATGAAAATAAAGATGAAGATCTAAAAGTTATTGATGTGTCCCCTATTAAATCTTTGTTTTGCAATATGAATCTTGATAATGATGGGACTGAATATAATCCACCTCTACCTAGAAGGCGTTCCAAAAATTCGGAGTTTTTAGATCTTGATGCAAAAAATGGTAAAAGTGGGATTGAAGAAATCAAAACTCTAGATATTAATGAACCCACTATTTTGGATTTCAAGGAATTTAATTATGATAATTGCTCTTTGATAGATTGTATTTCCTTGTTGCAATCCGTGCTAAATTCTCCACATGCTTATAGTCAAAATAAAGCCTTACTAAACATATCGTTGATGCTTTGATGCAATCTTATGAAGAAAAACTTGAGTTGGAAGTTTCTATCCCTAGAAAACTTTATGATGAGTGGGAACCTACTATTAAAATTAAAATTAAAGATCATGAATGCTATGCTTTGTGTGATTTGGGTGCTAGTGTTTCCACGATTCCAAAGATTCTATGCGATTTGCTAGGTTTCCGTGATTTTGATGATTGCTCTTTAAACTTGCACCTTGCGGATTCCACCATTAAGAAACCTATGGGAAGAATTGATGATGTTCTTATTGTTGCAAATAGGAATTATGTGCCAGTAGATTTTATTGTTCTTGATATAGATTGCAATCCTTCATGTCCTATTATTCTTGGTAGACCGTTCCTTAGAACGATTGGTGCAATTATTGATACGAAGGAAGGGAATATTAGATTCCAATTTCCATTAAGGAAAGGCATGGAACACTTCCCTAGAAAGAAAATAAAATTACCTTATGAATCTATTATGAGAGCCACTTATGGATTGCCTACCAAAGATGGCAATACCTAGATCTATCATTGCTATTATGCCTAGCTAGGGGCATTAAACGATAGCGCTTGTTGGGAGGCAACCCAATTTTATTTTTAGTTTTTTATGATTTTTTCTTTTGTTTAGGAATAAATATTTGATCTAGCCTCTGGTTACATGTGTTTTTATGTTTTAATTAGTGTTTGTGCCAAGTTTAACCTATAGGATCTTCTTGGATGATAGTTATTTGATCTTGCTGAAAATTCTAGAAACTTTCTGTTCACGAAAATAATTGTTAAAAATCACCAGGACGTGATAAAATATTGATCCCAATTGCTGCTGATCAATAAAAAAATTGTCTAGGTCTTCCTATTTTGGGTCAATTTTTGGTGTCCCAGAAAATTGCGTTAGTTACAGATTACTACAGACTGTTCTGTTTTTGACAGATTATGTTTTTCGTGTGTTGTTTGCTTATTTTGATGAATCTATGGCTAGTAAAATAGTTTATAAACCATAGAGAAGTTGGAATACAGTAGGTTTAACACCAATATAAATAAAGAATGAGTTCATTACAGTACCTTGAAGTGGTGTTTTGTTTTCTTTTGCTAACGGAGCTCACGAGATTTTCTGCTGAGTTTTGTGTTGTGAAGTTTTCAAGTTTTGGGTGAAAGATTTGATGGATTATGAAACAAGGAGTGGCAAGAGCCTAAGCTTGGGGATGCCCATGGCACCCCAAGTTAATCTAAGGACACCTAAAAGCCAAAGCTTGGGGATGCCCCGGAAGGCATCCCCTCTTTCGTCTACTTCCATCGGTAACTTTACTTGGAGCTATATTTTTATTCACCACATGATATGTGTTTTTCTTGGAGCGTCTTGTATTATTTGAAGTATTTATTTGTTAGTTTGCCACAATAATCCTTGCAGTACACACCTTTTGAGAGAGACACACATGATTCGGAAATTGTTAGAATACTCTATGTGCTTCACTTATATCTTTTGAGCTATATAGTTTTTGCTCTAGTGCTTCACGTATGTCTTTTAGAGCACGGTGGTGGTTTTGTTTTATAGAAACTATTGTTCTCTCATGATTCACTTAGATTATTTTGATAGTCCTACAAAACAGCGTGGTAATTTGCTTTAATTATGATAGGCACTCAAGATTAGTAAAAAAATCTTATGAGTGTGTTGAATACTATGAGAAGTTTGATACTTGATAATTGTTTTGAGATATGGAGATGGTGATATTAGAGTCATGCTAGTTGAGTAGTTTTGAATTTGCGAAATATTTGTGTTAAAGTTTGTGATTCCCTTAGCATGCGCGTATGGTGAACCGTTATGTGATGAAGTCGGAGCATGATTTATTTATTGATTGTCTTCCTTATGAGTGGCGGTCTGGGATGAGCGATGGTCTTTTCATACCAATCTATCCCCCTAGGATGATGCGGGTAATACTTTGCTTCGATAACTTGTAGATTTTTGCAATAAGTATATGAGTTCTTTATGGCTAATGTTGAGTCCATGGATTATACGCACTTTCTTCCTTCCACCATTGCTAGCCTCTCTAATACCGCGCACTTTTCGCCGGTATCATACACCCACCATATACCTTCCTCAAAACAGCCACCATACCTACCTACCATAGGATTTCCATAGCCATTCCGAGATATATTGCCATGCAACTTACCACCGTTCAGTTTATTATGACACACTCCATCATTGTCATATTGCTTTCCATGATCATGTAGTTGACATTGTATTCGTGGCAAAGCCACCGTTCATAATTCTTTCATACATGTCACTCTTGATTCATTGCATATCACGGTATACCGCCGGAGGCATTCACATGGAGTCATATTTTGTTCTAAGTATTGAGTTGTAATTGTTGAGTTGTAAGTAAATAAAAGTGTGATGATCATCATTTTTTAGAGCATTGTCCCAAGTGAGGAAAGGATGATGGAGACTATGATTCCCCAACAAGTCGGGATGAGACTTCGGACTAAAAAAAAGAGGCCATAAAAAAGGATAAAAGACCCAAATAAAAAAATGAGAGAAAAAGAGAGAAGGGACAATGTTACTATCCTTTTACCACACTTGTTCTTCAAAGTAGCACCATGATCTTCATGATAGAGAGTCTCCTATGATATCACTTTCATGTACTAGTGGCAAATTTTCATTATAGAACTTGGCTTGTATATTCCAATGATGGGCTTCCTCAAAATGCCCTAGGTCTTCATGAGCAAGCGAGTTGGATGCACACCCACTTAGTTCCTTTTGTTGAGCTTTCATATACTTATAGCTCTAGTGCATCCGTTGCATGGCAATTCCTACTCACTCACATTGATATCTATTAATGGGCATCTCCATAGCCCGTTGATACGCCTAGTTGATGTGAGACTATCTTCTCCTTTTTTGTCTTCTCCACAACCACCATTCTATTCCACATATAGTGCTATGTCCATGGCTCATGCTCATGTATTGCGTGAAGATTGAAAAAGTTTGAGAACATCAAAAGTATGAAACAATTGCTTGGCTTGTCATCCGGGTTGTGCATAATTTAAATACTTTGTGTGGTGAAGATAGAGCATAGCTAGACTATATGATTTTGTAGGGATAACTTTCTTTGGCCATGTTATTTTGAGAAGACATAATTGCTTAGTTAGTATGCTTGAAGTATTATTATTTTTATGTCAATATTAAACTTTTGTCTTGAATCTTTCGGGTCTGAATATTCATACCACAATTAAGAGAATTACATTGAAATTATGCCAAGTAGCATTCCACATTAAAAATTCTGTTTTTATCATTTACCTACTCGAGGACGAGCAAGAATTAAGCTTGGGGATGCTTGATACGTCTCCAACGTATATATAATTTTTTATTGTTCCATGCTATATTATATTCTGTTTTAGACATTAATGGGCTTTATTATACACTTTTATATTATTTTTGGGACTAACCTATTAATCGGAGGCCCACCCCAGAATTGCTGTTTTTTGCCTAGTTCAGAGTTTCACAGAAAAAGAATATCAAACCGAGTCCAAACGGAATGAAACCTTCGGAAACGTGATTTTGGGAACGAACGTTATCTAGAGGACTTGTTCCCTACGTCAAGAAATCTACCAGGAAGGCACGAGGTAGGGGGGCGCGCCCTCGTGGGGCCCACGTTGCTCCACCGACGTACTTCTTCCTCCTATATATACCTACGTACCCCCAAACTACCAGATACGGAGCCAAAAACCTAATTCCATCGCCGCAACCTTCTGTACCCGTGAGATCCCATCTTGGGGCCTTTTCCGGAGCTCCGCCGGAGGGGGCATCGATCATGGAGGGCTTCTACATCAACACCATAGCCTCTCCGATGATGTGTGAGTAGTTTACCTCAGACCTTCGGGTCCATAGTTATTAGCTAGATGGCTTCCTCTCTCTTTTTGGATCTCAATACAATGTTCTCCGCCTCTCTTGTGGAGATCTATTCGATGTAATCTTCTTTTGCGGTGTGTTTGTTGAGACCGATGAATTGTGGGTTTATGATCAAGTTTATCTATGAACAATATTTGAATCTTGTCTGAATTCTTTTATGTATGATTGGTTATCTTTGCAAGTCTCTTCGAATTATCAGTTTGGTTTGGCCTACTAGATTGATCTTTCTTGCGATGGGAGAAGTGCTTAGCTTGGGTTCAATCTTGCGGTGTCCTTTCCCAGTGACAGTAGGGGCAGCAAGGCACGTATTGTATTGTTGCCATCGAGGATAACAAGATGGGGTTTATATCATACTGCATGAGTTTATCCCTCTACATCATGTCATCTTACTTAAAGCGTTACTCTGTTCTTTTGAAATTAATACTCTAGATGCATGCTGGATAGCAGTCGATGTGTGGAGTAATAGTAGTAGATGCAGGCAGGAGTCGGGCTACTTGCCTCGGACGTGATGCCTATATACATGATCATACCTTGATATTCCCATAACTATGCTCAATTCTGTCAATTGCTCAACAGTAATTTGTCTACCCACCAAAATACTTATGCTCTCGAGAGAAGCCACTAGTGAAACCTATGGCCCCCCGGTCTATTTTAATCTCCCGTCAACAAGCTATTTCTGGCGCTTTTTTTATTTTGCTTTCTTTACGTTGCATCTTTATCATAAAAATACCAAAAATATTATCTTATCAAATCTATCAGATCTCACTTTCGTAAGTGACCGTGAAGGGATTGACAACCCCTTTATTGCGTTGGTTGCGAGGATTTTATTTGTTTGTGTAGGTGCGAGGGACTCATGCGTGGCCTCCTACTGGATTGATACCTTGGTTCTCAAAAACCGAGGGAAATACTGACGCTACTTTACTGCATCACCCTTTCCTCTTCAAGGGAAAACTAACGCAGTGCTCAAGAGGTAGCATGCACTACTACAACTGTAATGTGAAATTTTGGAAAATTCTAGAGGGATCAAGTCAGAGCAATAACATTTTATTCATCATAATTAATCAAATTATCATAGCATTTATAATTTTTTATACAGACACATATCTATTAAATATTGTCAAAGTTATGCATCAAGATCTAAAAACAACGGATGTAATAGGATATAGGAAACAGTGGTGGCGCAACATACAAGCTATGGGGTCAGTTGAGGCCATATTTTTTGCGGAATAAGCACTAAAATTATTCTACACTATGAAGAAAAATATCACCAAAATTAATAATGACGCAGAGGTTCTTCCGGCTGGCTTCACCACTATTACGAAATCTGAAATTTATTTTAGGGAAATACAAATCCAACTCCCCACCTAAGGAGCGCAAGTATTTAACCACATATATTAATTACCACCACCATTAACTATACAGTGGATCATAACTATAGTAGTTCAGATTTATTTGTACCAAATATGATAGTATACTCAAGTGTCCAGTACTAAGCACAACAAACTGATCATAAAGCACACAGGTTAGAAGAATACCGGAAAGCGCAAAGGTCACACACAGCTCATTTACTGCTGAAATCAACATCGACATTGTCAGGTAAACATGAGTCGGACGTACATGCAGCTTGAATTGTCCTTTTTGTAAGTCAACGTGTTTTTTTTAAATGGGCGATCTCTCAATGGAATATGATATATATTTTTATCATGTTTATGCATTTGTAACATTTTTACATGTAATTTTTGATGAAAAACTACGTAATTAGTAGTTGAGTTCATATCTTGGAAAATATATTGTAAGAATTGATATAAATGCAATAAAGAAACATGAAAATGAATAAGGTAGAATAAATTGAACGCGAGAAAATCCTTAAACTATGAAGTGAATCCGAGAAAATCCTTAAGCTATCAACACACAAATACAAATATACAATGATGACCAATCATATCATGACGAGCATGTGTGGATGCTTACGTTCGGCAAACAAGATAATGCAAACCAATAAAGAAACGATCGACGTTTTTAATCTATGAATAAACTGAATGAGAGAAAAATTCTGAAGCACAAATACCAGAATACAGAGGTAAGTGGTCATATAAATATGATCGTGTGTGGATGCATATATTGGTAGGCAAGAAATTGCATTAACCAAGAATGTCAAAGCAACTAAGAATGCAACCAGTAATTAATTTGGGAGGAACAAGAGAACATTTGGTACACATTGAAGCCATTCATGCTAAGATTCAATTCTTGGAACTCCAAAGACATATTGGGTGCAAAGATAGATACCAAGGGACGAGGAGAGGATCAAAGATGGGAACCATGAAGATTGGTATAGAAGTCTATATATGATATTGCGTCCGTCTTCTGAGCACTCAATAATCTGTCCATGTTTCGTCGGAAGTTGCCTTTTCATTATAATCTATGGATATAACATATGGTGGTGGTAAATTCAATTAGATAATATCTGAGTAAGAGGCCATAAAATTGGCATAGAAAAATAATCCCAAATATAACAATATATGTAGTCAATCTAGCCGCGCAAATGCGCGGGTGACTCCGCTAGTTTATCATGATATAACGAACTATAAATGACAACTTTATTATTGCATCTAGGGCATATTTCCTTTAGATAGATAGATAGATAGATAGATAGATAGATAGATAGATAGATAGATAGATAGATAGATAGATAGATAGATAGATAGGTAGGTAGGTAGGTAGGTAGGTAGGTAGATAGATAGATAGCTAGATAACTAGATAGATAGATAGCTAGATAGCTAGATAGATAGATAGATAGATAGCTAGATAGCTAGATAGCTAGATAGATAGATGGATAGATAGATCGGTAGATGAATAGATGGATAGATGGATAGTTGGGTAGATGGAGAGATGGATAGATCGATAGATGGATAGACCGATAGATCGATAGATGGATGGATAGATAGATAGATGGATAGATCGATAGATGGATAGATGGATAGATAGATAGATAGATGGATGGATAGATCGATAGATGGATAGATGGATACATGGATACATGGATAGATAGATTGATGGATAGATGGATGGATGGATGGATCGATAGATGGATCAATGGATAAATGGATACATAGA